>NC_081232.1:1617500-1807500 GCF_902713425.1 Acipenser ruthenus | reverse complement strand
ATTATTGAGGAGTTTGGTGATAAAACGAGTGATCTGGAGATGATCGATCGGTATGTACGACTATTATTATTATTATTATTTATTTCTTACACAGCTGAACGCTATAGCAAACAAAAGGCTGGGGAGGGGCTGGAGATGCCTAGTGTGTGCTTTGTTGATATGCAGGGCCATTTAAACCCGTTTGACTGTGAAAAAAAATACTTTTAAACAGCGCGTATAAAATTAACTGCGCGTGTGAAAATTAATTATTCCTGGCGTGCCTGACGCGCGATTAATAAATGGACCGCAAAGGGTTAATGAGAATAAACAATGCAGCTAGGAAAGCTGCTCACATGAACCCGTTCTTGTAATTTTTATAAACCATACATAAAAATGTCCAGGCTGTGAAAAATGACTTAATTCAGATCCCATCTGTGTGTTTTATCCAGCAATATGAAGAAGTGTTTAACCTTTCAGTTTTCACCATATTTACAACATAACCTATCCCTGCTTGCAAGCCCACTACAGCATATACCGTTATTATTATTATTTCATAGCAGACACCCTATCCAGGCGACTTACAAGTGTTACAAGATATCACATAATTTTTTTTTTTACACATCATTTTTTACATACAATTACTCATTTATACAGTTGGGTTTTTACTGGAGCAATCTAGGTAAAGTACCTTGCTCAAGGGTACAGCAGCAGCGTCCCACACCTGGGATTAAACCCACGACCCTCCGGTCAAGAGTCCAGAGCCCTAACCACTACTCCACAGACTTTCACAAACACAGGTGTACATAAAGCACTAAATATCCAATGAAATATTTTCAGTACCTGCTCCTCAGTCTTGAGGTCCCCGAAGTCCTTGAGGAACTCCGTCTCAGATGGGAACTGCGAGGGCTCCAGGAAGTTGAGCAGGCTGAAGAGCTCCTCCACTGTGTTCTGCAGGGGGGTGCCAGTCAGCAGGACCTTGTGCTCCTGAAAGAATCACAAACACGGCCACAATGCTCAAACATCTTCAAACTCAGGAGCATTTTGAACTGAACCGCCACTGAGCTACCCAGCAGAAAGAAGAAAACCCCACCCTGCTGAAATCCTGCACAGAAACCCTGAAACCCCTGCTCATTTCAGCTCTAGTCTCTCTCTCAATTCAATTGTGCTTTATTGGCATGAGTTACAATAGCAGGTGTTGCCAAAGCGATTGTACAACACACATGTACATATATATTGCATAATACATATTTCATAAACTGATTTATAAAATACAGTAAAAAAAAGATTAAGGGGAGGGTGGAAACAAATTCAACAAAAGAAAAAAGTGATATAACTGAAGGAAATATAGTACTGTTAATGAGATATATATATATATATATATGAATATATATGAGAGAGAGAGAGAGAGAGAGAGAGAGAGAGAGAGAGAGAGAGAGAGAGAGAGAGAGAGAGAGAGAGAGAGAGAGAGAGATGATATATCTCTATATCTTTCTCTCTCTCTCAGGGGTGAACAATTCACTATTGTGTGGTAGACCGATGGGCTACCAAAAGGTAAACTATGGTAGCCCACATTTTTCAGTAGATAAACATTTCCATTTAACGCTAGGCACCATTAAAACAAAAAAGAAATCCAACATCACTTCTCAGGGCCACTAATAAAACATCTTTTTTTTTTTTTATAACCAGACACTGCCAAAGTTTGCAAACAAACTAGTTTGTTAATATTTCTACCGAACAAGCGAATAGCAGCTTCCTTATATAAAATGTAGGGAATTAATGTTTGACAGCATCATTTGCATTATTTTCTTCTGGTGTTTGGAAACCCCTTCCTAGGCCCGCCTTGTCGGATTATGATTTTTATATTCAGTAATGAATAGTCAGTTGGAAGGAAGCACTATATGTACATTTCGTTAGTTTACAGTAATGTGGTGTGTGTGGGGATCTGTTTAATGCAATCTCTGTAGAGGGCCTGCTCACTGTATGATGCTAATGCTGTAATAATTTTTTTAAATAGGGGTGGGCATTATTGATATCGAACAACATCGATATCAAAATATCGAGATTGTTCTATATAGATAATTTTCAAAACGGTATCATCGTGAGATTTAAAAAAAAAATACCTTGTCAGTCTCGTAGGCTAACACCACACATTCAAGTATTTAACCATTTTATTCCATTGATTGGTGCTTTTCTTTTTCTAAGAACCCGATTAGCAAATGTATTTCAAACATCAATAGCTATAAATCAAGAAAAACAACAACTCCACAACCTGTGTAGCATCTCTCATATGCTCTACACCTCGTTTCGTCAGCAGTAAGTTAAGTTATTGCTTTTCATATGTAAACTGTCATGTCACTGATCTTGGATGCAACTAATGCGCGACTTCAAAAAAAAAAAAAAAAAGAAAAAAATGGTATGTCATGAATCTTAAGGCATGAGCCAATCACGATTGGATTCGCTGGTTACTATAGCTACTGAAAAAAGCAAGGACCAGGGGTCACAAATGGAGATTAGATAAAGTGGCATTCAGAACAGAAAATAGGAGGCACTTTTTTTACACAGAGAATTGTGAGGATCTGGAACCAACTCCCCAGTAATGTTGTTGAAGTTGACACCCTGGGATCATTCAAGAAGCTGCTTGATGAGATTCTGGGATCAATAAGCTACTAACAACCAAACGAGCAAGATGGGCTGAATGGCCTCCTCTCGTTTGTAAACGTTCTTATGTTCAACTGCGTCTGTCTGTACAAAGTAACCAAATATCTTCTACATAGCCAGTAGTCCGCTTTGCAACATTACAGTTCGGTAGTCGGACCCAATTTTTGGTAGTCCCGGGTGCCCGGAATAACGATTAGGCCACCCCTGTGTGCGTGTGTATGTATATGTGTGTGTGTGTGTGTATGTGTAATAATATATATATATATATATATATATATACACATATACACACACACACACACACACACACACACATATATATATA
Organism: Acipenser ruthenus; assembly: GCF_902713425.1. NCBI lineage: Eukaryota > Metazoa > Chordata > Actinopteri > Acipenseriformes > Acipenseridae > Acipenser > Acipenser ruthenus. The sequence continues at coordinate 1,804,538 of NC_081232.1, read as the reverse complement.
TATATATATATATTATACACACACACACACATACATACACATACATACATACATACATCTGTTTGAGTCTCCCCTCTCCCATTGGTCCCATGTGTCTCTCCCCTCCCCTCCCCTCCCCTCCCCTCCCCTCCCCTCCTCCCTCCTCCTATCAGGCCCATGTGTACTGAGTCTCTCCCTCCTCCCCTCCATCTCACCAGGTCCAGGTGTTTGAGGCTGTCCAGCAGCTTGCAGTTCCTGTTCTTGAGTCTGTGTGCCTCGTCGATGATCACACACCTCCACTCGATCTCTCTCAGCTCAGGGCAGTCAGACAGCACCATCTCGAAGGTCGTGATCAGAGCCTCGAACTTGTAGGCTCCCGGGATCAGGTGACCCTGCAAGCAAGAGAGAAATAAAAGAAAAAAGAAAGACAGGTCAATCAAATAGATCACAACAGGGAGAAAATAATCCTACACTAGTTCATTTAAAACAAATCAGTGAGACAAACAGACACTGTTTGACTATCATCTTCGCAGTACGTCTCGCAATACTGTATTCGACGCACGCACATGGTTTTACCATGTTATCCTTTCTGTACATCTCGTATCATTGTAATTTGTCACACGGTTTTCTTTGCAGTAGTGTGGTCACACACACACACCCCCAGTGACAACACTCACCTTGTCATCCTTGCAGTACATCCCGTACTGCTGTATAACACACACACAGCGAGATACACACACACACAGCGAGATACACACACACACACACCTTGTCGTCCTTGCAGTACATTTCGTACTGCTGTATCATCTGCCTGGAGGCCAGGCTGCCATGGTAGACTATGGTGTTCATGTCGGTCCAGGTCTGGAACTCCCTCTCCCAGTTGGCGATTGTGGAGAGCGGGGCGATGATGAGGAAGGGGCCGTGCAGCCCCGCGCTGTACACCTCCTGCAGCAGGCTGATGGACTGGATCGTCTTCCCCAGACCCATCTCATCAGCCAGGATACAGTTCTGTCTGAGGGAGGTAGAGAGGGACTGCTGTTGACACAATACGTTGTGTGCAGGGCACCTCTATACAACTACCCTTACAAAAGCCTGCACAGCAGCGTAATAAAGTACAGCAAAATCATGGGTAGGCATTGTAAAGCAGAGAGGTGCGGCACAGCATATTAAAAGAACAAACCATGGTAAAGTAAGCTTTGTAAATGTCTCCTACAGTAACAGCAATGATGAAGCACTCTGTTCAATGCAAGGTATGCTGTTAACACAGGTGGAACGGAGTGGGGTGTGGGAACCTGACTGACCTTGGCTGGAACACTGAAGTTAACAAGGTTTAGCATCACACACGTTTAGGTAAGACATACGAGACAGGCATTTGTGAGTGCGAGTGAGACAAGCTACCTGAATCCTCTCCTGACGACAGACCATCTCCATACCTGAGCTCTCTCCCAGAACATTAGGTAACGATTTCTGTTTATAACTAGGTGCTGCATTTGTTGTGTCCAACGATAAATGTTTAAGCTATAGGTGCATAACTTATGAATATTGGAACAAATAAAATGTTAACATACTAATACAGCAACTCGTAGCGTGCACACTCATTTGCAGACATCCAATTAGTTTCCTTACAATAGCAAAGTGTAACTTTCCTAATGTGTTCCAGCTCTAAAACTGAAGCCTAGTGTCAGCCATGTTGGCTGTAAAAGCTCCATTGACTAACACACAGAGTTGGTCCGTGTTTGAGCCACAAAGGCAACTGGTTTCCAGAGCTTACTTGTTGTACCAGTTGAAGAGCAGCCAGTTCACTCCTTCCAGCTGGTATTCCCGAAGACAATTCCCATGCTTGTATTCCCGGGAAAGCTCCAACTTCTTCCAGGCACTGGCGGCAGGGCGTGGCTGAGAAGGAGAGAGGGAAGTTTAATTTCCAGGGATGGAAGGAAGGATTGTGACCCAAACTACAGACAAAGCAAGCAGAGTGTGTGGAGAAGGCAGTGATTTATACAGCCTGTTTTCTGGTACAAAAACTGCAAGATAAGACAAAAGGCATCCTGTTATATTTACAATGGTATGTGCTCTCGACTGTATAATAGTATGTGCTCTTGACTGTATAAGGTAAGAGTGAATGCAAGCATGTACGTATTAAAGAGTGAATGCAAGTATTAAAGAGTGAATGCAAGCATGCAGGCAGCACCCCCCCAAGGGTAAAAAGAGTAATCTCAGACGTAGCATAACACACTTGCTTTAGACAGATTAGGAATGAAAACTAGGACATGTGGAACTGTGCATAGCTTCAGTGGCGCACACTGTGTTCAAGTTGTAGTAGGTGTGGCTTCTGATTTTCGGTTTTAACCAATAAAACACCAGATACAAAAAAAAAAAAAAAAATGAAAAAAAAAAATTGGTGGATAGCCAATAAACACCAGAAAAAACACCGGAAAAACTGAAAATGGTTATTCACGTTGACTTTACCCCTTTCCCATTAAAAAAAATTAAAACCTACTACAAAAATAATAAATACATTTCCTGTGCTGCTGGGCAATGTCCTGTCTTCCTGACTTGTATCTATCATTGATTCGTTCCGAATACCTTAAACCCGCCCCAACGAGTGACAGCACATTCCTACATTTCTATTGGAGACTCCGCTTGCAAGATTTAAAACGAAATTACAATTAGGATGGAGGCTTGTTAGCGGGATTTAAAGCTGTATTACAGTTAAGATACGGAGGATTTCAAACAGACTTGTCGCGACATGTACAAAAATACACACAAAAACTCCAGAAGAATGTGGCCGTGACCATAAGAAAGTTTACAAACGAGAGGAGGCCATTCGGCCTATCTTGCTCGTTTGTTTGTTAGTAGCTTATTGATCCCAGAATCTCATCAAGCAGTTTCTTGAAGGATCCCTGGGTGTCAGCTTCAACATTACTGGGGAGTTGGTTCCTCATAATTCTGTGTAAAAAAAGTGCCTCCTATTTTCTGTTCTGAATGCCCCTTTATCTAATCTCCATTTGTGACCCCTGGTCCTTGTTTCTTTTTTCAGGTAAAAAAAAAAAACCAACAGGAGTTTATTTGTACGAAACACGCCCCTGTGGGCAGCACAATGAAATTAGTACCATTTTACGAATTTATAGTTTTGCTAAATGTAATTAAATATGTTTAAAAACTGTACATCAGCTGTACCACAAAAACATGGAATAAAAAGTAAAACAGCAACTGTTTTTCCTGCCTGACGTCACGAACACCACCATGACTCATTTACTGTCCTGAATCTACCTTATTTATGCAAAATATCTGCCTGTGGAACAGGAAAAAACTGTACGTATTAAAACAGGATCCATTCTAAGTGGAGTGCACCTGTATCAAACTGGAGAAAAAATAAATAAAAAATGGTTTGCAAGTTCAACAAAAAAATTGAGAACTGGTCACAACGGATAACCTCGGGAAAGGCTCGTTTGGCAATACCAACCAGAACATGTACTGCTCGGAAAACTGGTTGTATTCACAAGAGAAAAAAAAAAAGAATCTGTGGCAGAAACAACTTAATAGAAGTTGGAGAATGTCAAAGAACATGAATTGTCAAAGTGCCATCAACATTGCATAGGGATTTCTGCACCACACTCAGTGTGGCGCATTTTGAAAATAATGTTAGGACTGTCCATGCATATGGAAAGAATGGGAGGCCTTTCTCAGATGTTGTCTGGATGCGAGAGCTAGTATTGGATTTTTATAACATTGGTGTTGTGTACAATGCTGTTATGTAGAGTTTAATTCATAATTTGAAACATTAAAACACACTTCTACAATGCTTACCATAGAAGAAATATGGAGCTGTATTTTGTGTTAGAAATTACATCCTATTGTCATTTTATTCTAACCAGTGAAGTTATTAATACAGCGCCTGCCATTTTAAACACATTGTATTACAAAGCGCCCCAGTTCAATGCATTCTGTTATTTTATGTGCTACAAACTCCAAAAAGGGAATTCAAATTATTGATAGTAAATCACAATTCAACCACGTTAGATAAAGTACATTTTGGTGAACGTTGGAATGTACTATGACTGGAACCAAATTTATTTTGAACTTGTTTTGAAACTAATTAACCTAAAATTAAAATAAAGCCATCCCCTCCCCTCCTCACCACTCTCTTGAGGTTAGGCTGTCTCCCCTGTATCTTCCTGAACTCCTCCACTTTGCCCTGGTCCACATCCTCCTGCAGCTCCCAGGTGGAGTCCTCATAGGGCAGGGAGCACCACTTCACCAGGTAGTAGATCACAGGCTGCAGGATCAGCAAGCAAACGAGAGGAACAAACTCAAGTCAGAAACACGTCCACAGCACGGGGCTACATACAAACCGCGTCCTGTCCTCCTGTCTCACCTCGCCGTTGTCTTTGTCCACACTGTGAGACTCATCCAGGATTCTGTCCACCTCCACATAGTCGGGGTTGAAGGGGTCCTCGTCCTGAACAGAGACAGAGAGGGAACACAGCGCTCGCTTAGAGACCCTGTTAATGGTACAGGGAGGTTGGGTGGTCCAGTTGTTAAAGAAAAGGGCTTGATACCAGGAGGTTCCTGGTTCAAACAAAAATGTGCGATATGAGAACTGAATGCTCACCCGAGGGGTGGGATGCTACATAAACCCAGAGGCTGGGCATTAATTCTCATTTATCACACACATGCAGTACTTTTTTACACTCTCTGGTAAGCAATGTTTTCCCGAGTGAGAAGAGAGCAGCTATGTGAGGTAGGGTTGGAACTGCTTTCAGTTTGATGGCTCACGCTGGCTCGGGTCGCTCTGTTGCTGGAGTGAATGAGCGCGGGAAATATCAACTGGATGAGCACTTTGAAAACATTGCTCACCAGTTATTAATATGCAATATACACTGATCCCTGTGTCTATTAGGTCTTAGTCATGCTGTTTATTTTGTAGTCTTAGGTACACACAGGAACTGGTTAAATAAAAGGCTCAGAGGTCCTGAAGCCATCTCCAGAATGAGCTGCAACTCAGAAACAATGAGGTATCATCCCGTGGCTTGAAGTACAGAACTGATGATAGAACAACAAGTTGTTCCTGCTTCAAATCTCAAGTGACTTTCTGGTAATATTAGAGTAAAAAAGAAAGATATCCTGTGTGCTTCTTCATAAATATATTTAAGCATCATTCTAGCTGTGGACAGCTTATAAACTGTGTCTGTGTTCAGGGTCAGGGAGCGTGTGTGAACTCCTCACCTCATGGAACAGGTGCCTCATCTGTGCCACCTTGGTCTTGAAGCGCTTCAGTTTCTGGTTGATGCGTTTGTCTCGTTCCAGCTGCTCAAGAGAGGCCCACTCGCAGTGCAGGTACGAGCTGAGGGAGACAAGAGCCTTTAAAGACACCCCTATTGTGTAAAACATCAGAATCTGAAGTTACTAGATGGGACTCGGTAGTAAGGGGTTACACAAGGCATAGTTCCACTTACTAGTTTTTGTACTTGACAAAGAACTCCTCCACGGTGGTGTACTGGCCTTGACAGATCTGAAACACAAAAAAAACAAGAAATCACCAATGACCCTCTCCCTTGTGGAGAGATTGTGCAGCTCCAGCGAGAAGACCCTCTTGTCCCGGAAGAGAGATACAGGGTCATTGTGTACTCCAGTTTAGTTCTGTGCAGTCAGTGGGGGGCATGCTGTACTGAGCCCAGCGCTGGGGCACACTGGCCCTCTCACCTTTTTCTTCGCGAGTGTGGCAGGGCGGAACCCCTGCTGGTGTAAACAGACATGTGTGGAATGCGGCTGGGTCTTGACTGAATAACTGATGGCCACATGGTATAAAGAGGAGAAATCCTCAGTTTAGGGGAGGAGTTTTAGGAAGACAATTCAGTGGGGCTGTCAATTATTCACAGTTAACTTCCGAGATCAAGGCATTTCTTTGGAGATTTTTTTTTTTTTCCCCCGATCGCACTCCCCTGTCTTGACCCTCTCGGCAGCTCATTCCCTGTGTGTCACCAATTTAATATACTTGAGCGCATGCAACGCAAGGAGTGCAATTGGCGTTTGCATATAAAGTTACTTAGGACTTGTGAATGGGAAGTTTATTTAAAAAATAAATAAATAAATAAATAAATGTTGACGTATCTACTGTACTTTCTATACCCTTCTGCTATATTGCACTGAAACTATGGAAGGACCTGCGCAGTGCTGTAAGGGTAGCTCCCTCGGTTGATCCTTTTAAATCTCGATTAAAAACATTTTTATAGTCTGGCATATCCAGTTATCTAAAAAGGTATTCTCTCGTCTCTCTATGGCATGTTTTACTATTTTGCATTATTTGACTTTAAAATAAGTATTTATGGGTATTGTTCTTGTTATTAATTACTGTTACTTTTTTTTTCATGTAAAGCACTTTGACGACCCTCGTTAAAAGGCGCTATACAAAAATCAGACTGACTGATAAACTTTCAGTAATCACAAATGTAAGCTACATCTAATCTGAAGTAGCACCTGCGTGCTAAACAGGCTTTCACTTCTCAAAATACATTTTCTATCAACACAACAAATGAAAGTTTCGACTCCATTATGGTTTAGCAGATGGTTCAGACAAATTTAACAGCAAATGCTGGAGTTTTTCTGTATAATTCTGTGTAAATAAATATAAAACTATCAAAAAAGGGGCAAAAAATATGAACCCAGAAATAGAACAGGTTTATGCTGGATTGTATTTTTAGATAACAATAATACGACGACGACGACAATACAAATTTCACTTATGTAGCGCTCTTAATGCAAGCATTCCGCGGCAGTGGTCGCCAGTTAGAGCCCAGGCTATTCCACAGCCGGCCATGGACAGGAGTTCCCAGGGGGTGGCGCACAACTGGCAGAGCTGGGTTTGCTTTCCTGACGCTGACCAGCCTTGACCGCAACGCTACCCTGCTACAGCCAGTCTCACCTCTTTCTTGGTGAGTCTCATCGACAGGATTTTATCCACAATGGTAGCATCCTCCTCGTTTGGGTCCTCCTGAAATGACAACAAGAGACAGAGACAGGTCAGTAACATTGCAGGGCTCTAAATTAACAGCAGCCATGCAGCAATTGCCACAACGCCCCTCAATGTAAGCCCTTTCAGCTACAGCAACTGGAGAGATGCCTGTATTATTATTATTTATTTCTTGGCAGACGCCCTTATCCAGGGCGACTTACAGTCGTAAACACATACAAAATGTCCACCCTTTAAGCAGGTGTAATACACTGTGTACAACAAAACCAATTTTTATGTTTAAAACATTGCAGTACACAAAGCCTTTTCTCTAACTTAAGTCAATAAAAGGTTAGAAAAGGCACAATTACAGTACATGAGGAGTGACATCTTCCAGACTGTATTTAGTAGCTCCAGTAATGTGACCAGAACTGGGATTTAGACATCAAACCTCCTGTGACCATCTTCGTATTAGGAAGCGTTTGGGTCCAAACAATAACACAATTTGCGTGGTTAGGTCACACCAATTCCATACACAACACTTCTATCAATTTACAAATGCACTATGACCTTACAGCTGTTTGAATGCAATATGCCAGCGAGTGTGTGGTTGTTGGATCGACACTTCCTGGCAGCGATATCCCACAACGACACACACTCCCAGTCGTGTTGTATTCCTTATTTAATCTGCATATCCACGCCCAGCTGAATTAGTGCTTCCTCACCACGAAGAACTGCATTGTGGGCACGCCATCTCCTCCCTCTGCCTGCGGCTCTGTGATTGGCTCCTGCTTGACGGGGCCCGTCACGTCCACATCTTCCTCCTCCTCCTCGTCGTCCGTGATCTTGATATCCAGGTCCTCCGTGTACTTCCTACGCTTCACCTGCCGGTTAGAGCGCCTCTTCTGGAGGTAGGAGGGAAATACACCCATTACAAATATGCAACACACACACTGCCCCCGCTGGAGGGAGGAGGGAATTTCAGCAGTGTTACAAATCTGCAATAACACAGCAACACGAACACTGGCCTTGACAGTGTGAAGAGGGTCCTTCCTAGAAACACTAACATTATTACAATCAAGCATTATTATAAATTAGCAACACAGCAACACACACACTGCCCACGCTGGAGGGAGGAGGGAATTACCACCAACTTGCATAAAGATACAACAATACAGCTCGCAGACTGTCGGAAATCGAAATCAATTAGAAATCTTTTTTTTTGTTCCCTGTTTTAACAAACTAACAAATGAACCAGAGGGGGGGAGAGAGAGAGAGAGACACACCCTACCAGATTAAGTACTAGTAATTGTTCCACATTACTGGTACTTAAACTGGTAGGGTGTGGCTACATTCCTTTTTGAATTGCCTCAGATTGGCGCAGACACTGTGCCAATTGCCACTGGATCTATAAAATGGTGTCTGAAAAACAGCTGTACAAGTCCTACTAACCTGTGACAGGCTGCTGCTGGTTCTCTCTATTTGTCCTAGCTAGGCTGCTGCTGGTTGAGCAGAACTGTGTTGGGTCCAGAACAGGGGTAAGTCACTCGTAACCCAGGCTATAAATTCTACCTTTTGTTTTCATTCAGTTCTCACCATTTTTTCATCTGCACTCTTCCTTATTAAAATATTATTAATCGTATTTTATTTATTTGTCGCATTGCACACACTATGGATTCCGAAATGCGTGCTTTGATCTGTATTTCTTGTGGTCAATACATTTTAATTTAAGGAAGGCTGTTTGCAAGAAGTGCTCTGTCACACATTCTTTAATGCAGGTTACATAACTTGAAAAACAAATTGGAATAACTTAGAAGCAAAATGAGCAGTTCATTAACCCTTTCCGGTCCATTGTCGGACTGGGTCCGACATTGCAATTATTCCTCACAGGTCCTTTGTCGGACTGGGTCCGACATCATTATAGCAACGCAAATAACAGGTTTCTAGTTGTTTTTTCTCCGGAAAAAGCCAAGAAAACCATTCAATTGCCGAGTGGGAGCGACAAGAGCTGAGACAAGTCAAAAAAAAAAAAAAAAAGGCGTATCTCATGAATAGTCATACATGGTATCAGGTATCAGATAACGGGGGAGGTAGTAAGTAAACAAGTTGGCTGACTGAATCAGCTCACAGAAAACACGGACATTTGCAGAGCTTTTTTGAGATGTTATAGTAATAAAATAATGACTTGGATCGCATTATTGAGTGATCTGGAGATGATCGATCGGTATGTACGACTATTATTATTATTATTATTTATTTCTTACATAGCTGAAAGCTATAGCAAACAAAAGGCTGGGGCGGGGCTGGAGATGCCTAGTGAGTGCTTTGTTGATATGCAGGGCCATTTAAACCCGTTTGACTGTGAAAAAAAATACTTTTAAACAGCGCGTCTAAAATTAACTGCGCGTGTGAATTAATTAGACCTGACGTGCCTGACGCGCGATTAATAAATGGACCACAAAGGGTTAAACAGTTAAAATTAATAACACTTGGTTAGTTTTGGATACAGAAGGTGAGACTGAAAACGACTCTGATTTTAACTTTATAAATGCACCTGCTCCATGTGACGTTTCAGTGCCACAGCATGACAGTGGAACTGTATGTGTAGAGGGACCTGAGAAGGTACATATGGATGAAAGGCAGGAGGCGAGTGAGGACTGGGTAACTGTTTGAACAAGTAGGCAGAGGAGAACGACACCAAGCAGTCAACTAGAGAGAAGATTGATCTAGCTAATAGATTCCAAGCACTGAGCAATGACGACCTAGTGCTGGATGAACACACGGGTGAGGAGGTGTTATATGCTACCGTTAGATGACATTATCCTCAGACACGGAGTGAACTTCCATTGCTGTGCTGATGATACCCAGCTATATTTGTCCCCAAAGCCAGGAATGTCTTCTGCCTGGGTGTGATTAGCTACTTGCCTTACCGACATCAAGCATTGTTTGATTCTAGTTATTCCTAGGGTCAACAAAAGCAACAAAGTAACAGAGCTCTGAAATTATGGAATGCTCTGCCTTCTTTTGTCAGGGAAGCTGGGACCGTTACAGTTTCAAGTCAAGACTAAAAACACACTTTTATAAAATGTCTCTTATCTTAGTGGGTTTTAATGTAACTTTAAAATTGCTGCTTTTGAATTATTATGTGTATACTGTTATTTAAATCTGTTATGTAAGTGGTCTGATTGTAGCAGTTGTATGTGTAAAATGCTATACAAATGTATTGTGGTTTGTTATTTTTCTGCTATGTACTGTACAGTGCTTTGCGATACTTTTGTATAAAAGGTGCTATATAAATGCAATAAATAAAATAAATGTAAGTGTGTGTTTGAAACTATTTTCTTAAAATACAAGACCCTTCCCAGGTTTCCATTACCAATTTATGATAATTCCGGAGCACCACCTCCCCCTAGTTTCTCAGAGGATTATTGAGAGATTTTAAACAACTCCTTTATATTCGAGTTGAATTCCTTATATCACTGGCTTTTTGGTCCCAGCACTGTAGTGTATTTACAACCCCACTGCAAGGTTGTGAAGTCCTGAATACACAGTCACCGGATCCTGCTACATAAATGAACTCACCGCGCTCTCGTCTTCCTCTCCTCGCGGCGAAGTGGGCGGAGTTAGCTCCCCGTCGGAATTGTCAGAGGAGCCAATCCTCTTGCGCTTCTTGCCCGCGACAGGCGTGATGGTGCTGAAACGAGAGAGAGCAAAGCATGTCAAAACAGAGGAGCCTGGAGGGGGCGTGTCAGAACAGAGGAGCCTGGAGGGGGCGTGTCAGAACAGAGGCGCCTGGAGGAGGGCGGAGACTGGAGGGGCGTGTCAGAACAGAGGAGCCTGGAGGGGGCGTGTCAGAACAGAGGAGCCTGGAGGAGGGCGGAGACTGGAGGGGGCGTGTCAGAACAGAGGAGACTGGAGGGGGCGTGTCAGAACAGAGGAGCCTGGAGGAGGGCGGTGACTGGAGGGGGCGTGTCAGAACAGAGGAGACTGGAGGGGGCGTGTCAGAACAGAGGCGCCTGGAGGGGGCGTGTCAGAACAGAGGCGCCTGGAGGGGGCGTGTCAGAACAGAGGCGCCTGGAGGGGGCGTGTCAGAACAGAGGCGCCTGGAGGGGGCGTGTCAGAACAGAGGCGCCTGGAGGGGGCGTGTCAGAACAGAGGAGACTGGAGGGGGCGTGTCAGAACAGAGGCGCCTGGAGGGGGCGTGTCAGAACAGAGGCGCCTGGAGGGGGGCGGAGACTGGAGGGGGCGTGTCAGAACAGGAGGGGTTGAGCAGGAATGCTTCTGTTGTGACAGTGCTGGGTTGTGTTTGCTGTAAAGAACTACAGCTCCCATCAGCCTGCCCTTTAACCAGGCATGCTGGGGGCTGTCTGGTTCATTAATTCTTTTATTTCCTGATCCTTTTAACAGGGATCTAATGATATATTGTGCTTACATGACATATAGTAATAGAGGTCTGTAGTGTTTGTATTGCGATACAAGACCACAACACAGCTCAGTGTAGTTCACCAAGCACTTCTTGCTGCACATATACAAAAATGATGAGCATCGATTACATTTTTTCTCTGGCTTCATTAAGTTTCTATCAGATCTGACTTTGCACTGTAGGAGCCTCTGAAACCCACCTAGGTTTCTTACTGCCTGGTTTATGTGACCCAGAGTGGCAGCTCACTGAATGGCACTGGCACTTTCTACAAAGACACCAGCCTGCATGCAAATAAAATAATCTGAAGCTATTTTTTGCAGTACCTCAAAACCCCTGGTTTTACAGCACTAGATTAGCATGATGAAAAACAAAAACGAATAATCTAATAAGACAGTGAAACCATTCGCCTGGTTTATTTACCCACTAGGGGTGTAACAATTAACTGTGTATCGCTAAACTGTGATCCTTTCTTTACGACATACCCTATCGTAACAGAGATATGTATCATGATGCAAGAATGAAAGCACAACAGCACAGCTCATTGTAGAGCACAAAGTGGCTTTTCAGTGAAGACCAAGTATGTTTTACAGTTGGTATGAATACATAGTCTTCCTAGCCCATTTCAATAACATTTTTGTAGACAGAACTGTCGTAATCTTATTGCATCCTAGAAGTATTACTGCACTTACTGTAAACCACACTGTATTTAAATATTAATCTTACATTTTAACCCTGTAAGTCACCTCAGACAAAGGAGTCTGCCAAATAAAAAGATAACTCACTTGGCTTTCACTTTCCCTTTGGCCTTGCTCCCCTGCCCCGCTCCTCCGCTGCTCCCTGCAGACTTGCTTTTCTTGGCTGCCGGCTTGCCCTCCTCCCTCGCGGTGCCGGACGCGGCCCCGGCACTCTTCTTCTTGCTGCTCCTCTTCTTGCCAGCAGCCCCCTCCTCGCCCGCCCCGTCCTCGCCCCCCGGCCCAGCTGCGGCAGCGCCCCCTGCAGCCAGGGTGGGCAGCTCATCCTGGTTCAGCACCCGCGGGATGTTCTGCTCTCCGCGCGCCTTGGCCCTGGCGATTGCCTCGGCCACAATGCGGTTGGCCTTCTCCTGCTTGCGCTGGTGCTCTAGCCGGCGGGTCTCGGGGCCCCGGGCCGGGCAGGGAGTGGGGGACTGGTCCCCGGCGCTGGACTGAGCTTCAGACATGTTTGACACTTTCACTACTGATACCGAGCCCTGGGACGAGCCGGCCTGGGGAGAGGGAAGGAGGACAGAACAGAACAAGCCTGTCAGTAACATCCAGCCCAATCAGCTGCTGCTTTTAAATTACGATTAAAAAAGACATTGTTATAAATTTAGCATACGTATTTTAATATCAGCCTTTTATTTTTTTACTAATTTTTAATCACGGTTTTTTAACCAGGTCCAACATTACACTTTTCCCTTTCTGGAAAAAGCCAAGAAAACCATTCAAATGGATGAGTGAGACCAATAGGTGCAGAGAGAAGCCGGAAAAAAATAAAAAAATAAATAAAAGGGGCAGATCTGAGCAATACACATAGCCCCGGCATCGCAGAGATGAGAAACAAGATAGCTGCTTCTGCATCCAGCGCTCAATGAATATCACAGACATTTGCAGAGCTTTTTGAGATGTTATAGTAATAAAATAATGACTTGGATCGCATTATTGAGGAGTTTGGTGATAAAACGAGTGATCAGGAGATGATTTATCAGTATGAACTACTATGAAGAGGTATGTGAAATACAGCGAACAAGGGGTGGGGCGGGGCTGGAGATGCAGTACTGAGTGTCCTGTTGATATGCAGAGCCTTTTAAACCTGTTTCTGAGAAAAAACACTTTTAAACAGCGTGTCTAAAATAAACTGCGCGTGTGAAAATAAATTGGACCTGATGCCCGAGACACGCTGAATAAATAGACCGCAAAGGGTTAAAGTAAAAATTAAAATGACTTGTTTTACTATATCTAATTTAAGGGGGCGTTTATTTTGTCATCTTCTCTTTTGTATGTTATTAATTTGTTATTTTTATATGTAAGGCGCTTTGAGGCGATTTATCGTGAAAGGCGCTATATAAGCAATAAAGACTGATTGAAAACCATCAGTACATGAGAAACTGGATGACCATGGCCTATATTAAAAGTATTACAGAACAGAGTAAGAATTGGCAAGTTTCATGGCAATTGCAGAAGTGGTTCTCCAGACAGATGCAAAAATCTAAGTGTGATTGTAACAGGGGGAGACCTGTGCTGACTTCTGGTGCATTCATAGTGCTGCAGGAAGAGGGCAGCAGCCTTGCAATATCCGCCTGTCAGTCATGGCAGTGACACGGAGAGGCGGGAGAGAGGGTGTGCGGGCTTTCCTTCTCTCTGAGTGGCTGAGAGGCGGGTCTTGGGGGAATTGCTAGCCCTATAAAATAACATTCTGCTGTTCCCTCAGGTCTGCCCCTTTGAGAGGAAAAAGACGTGCGGACGCACTGGTCCCGATCCTGAACACGGCCGGGGAGGAAAACCCCAAAAGAAATAATTAGAGAAAAGGAAGAGAACAGGGTTAGCGGGGAAACCGTGGGCAGACCCCATCAGTATTTGTTTTAGCAGTCTGAGGGAGCGGAGAGGGTAGGACGGAGACCCGGACCGTTCGGGTAGCGACGGTCGAGGTGAAGCTGCCGAGTGCAGCACCTTTTATTTGTATTTTTGATTACTGTGTTTTATTTTCCTTGTTCTTTTCTCGTGTGTCAGTGAATTACCCACCACCCTTCCACAGTGATATACAGACGGATGTACGGCCAGACACCCCTCAATGCCCCAAAATCTGATACCCTCAATAACTTGTTAATCATGTTAATAGCAAGTTTCATCACAATTGGATAGACAATAGTATAGAAGAATTAACAGGTTTCATGACGATGGGATAAGCGGTTCTCTAGATAGGTGTTGTAATGTGTGCAGTGTGGCATGCGTGCGTACCACCACCTACAATGCATCCCCTCTGCAGCGTGCGAGGAGCAATGCGCGCCGCAGTGTGCGAGCGAGGGGCGACGCGCGCCGCAGCGTGCGAGTGAGGGGCGACGCGCGCCGCAGCGTGCGAGTGAGTGAGGGGCGACGCGCGCCGCAGCGTGCGAGTGAGTGAGGGGCGACGCGCGCCGCAGCGTGCGAGTGAGTGAGGGGCGACGTGCGCCGCAGCGTGCGAGTGAGTGAGTGAGGGGCGACGCGCGCCGCAGCGTGCGAGTGAGTGAGTGAGGGGCGACGCGCGCCGCAGCGTGCGAGTGAGTGAGTGAGGGGCGACGCGCGCCGCAGCGTGCGAGTGAGTGAGGGGCGACGCGCGCCGCAGCGTGCGAGTGAGTGAGGGGCGACGCGCGCCGCAGCGTGCGAGTGAGTGAGTGAGGGGCGACGCGCGCCGCAGCGTGCGAGTGAGGGGCGACGCGCGCCGCAGCGTGCGAGTGAGTGAGGGGCGACGCGCGCCGCAGCGTGCGAGTGAGTGAGTGAGGGGCGACGCGCGCCGCAGCGTGCGAGTGAGGGGCGATGCGCGCCGCATGACGTACCTGTGGCTGCAGCAGCAGCTTGAGAGGCACTGCCAGTCTTTGCCCCTGAACCTGCCCCTGACTGAACTGCAGTACCTGCTGCTGGCCACCAGAGGGAGACACCAGCTGCAGCTGGAACAGGGAGAACAAAGGTGCACACAGGCAGTTCAGTACTGCTGTGGAACTGAACGGACACAATCTACCACACAAAACACTAACATGAAATCAGGTACAATTCTCTAATATTAGGCTTTAAAATAAAACAAGAAAATGAAGTGTCCTTATTAATACAAGGCTTTAAAATACTTAATTATAACCCTGATCTGCTGAGAGTTTGGGCAAAAAGCATTTCTTTAGATCAGGGGTCTCCAATCCTGGTCCTGAAGGGCAGGTGTCCCTCCAGGTTTGGTTTTGGACCAATTAAGTGCTTATTAGGAGCTTAACCCTTTCAGGACCAAGCATTTTTCAATGGGATGCTCCCCCAGGACCAGGCGTTTAAGTGAAGTATTTTTTATTATGTATTCTGCTAAGAGATACATGTATAAAAACGTGTTATTCTATGACCCGAGGGACCACACAATACTTCCTGAAAGTTTCGTTGAAAAATATGGTTTGGGCAAATTACAAGACATTGTTTCACCTGAGTGATTGCAATGACATAACACATGTTTATTCTCAGGGTCTTTATAAACAATAAATGGACACTACTCTCAATTTATTTTCTCAAAATAAATATTTATAAATAGTTATTCATTCCATTATTACCAGTTTATTACTGGTAATAATGGAATGAATAACTACTATTTATAAATACCCGATACATTTAGTTCATGAAACAGTATATGCTTACAGCCGTTTCTTGACATTTATAAATGCTGTTGAAACATGTATATTAAAACACATGACAGAATAACTGTTCCAATATAATTACAGTGTTTCCCCTTTTTTAATCGCTCTAAACAAGCTCCTGTGATGTTTTGTTTCTGCATTTGTCTCTGCCGGGCTGCAGTAAACTGTCTCCGCCCTTTAAACACCAAATGCCCCTCTGGAAGTGAACGTCAGCCCCTCCCCTATCCATGCCTGCACTGCAAAGTACACTGGCCCTGTAAGTCACCAAAACAAAGTGCTTTATCATGTTTACACGATCGTGGTCCTAGAAGCCCACTTCAGTATGATCGTGTTAACGGTCCTTAAAGGGTTAACTGGTCCAATTAGTTAATTTAGGGCACAGTTGGAACAAAAACCTGGAGCGACAACGGCCCTCCAGGACCAGGATTGGAGACCCTTGCTTTAGACATACACACACCAGTGCTGTAGTATTACAGGGATTTAAAAAAATAAATACATTAAAAAAAAAAAAAAAAAAAAAGTTGAAAAGGAAAAACACTATTTGAAGAGTAAGCAGCGTCACGGTTTCAAAAGGATTTCTCAAGTTATTTTATCAGGGGGGGGTTCAACTATTTTCAGACTGCAGAAACAAAATATACGTGGGCTCCAGAAAACACTGGAGGCTGGCGAATGAATTTATAAAATAGCAATTACAGGTGATCTTTTGACTCTTGCGTAACATCCAGTTGCAGATTGTAGAGTGCAGACGGAAGTGGCTGCAGCCCCAGTTTGATACTGGGAACAGGTTTTACAGGCTGGTTTTGGGGTTCAGATGGAAATTTGGGAAAACCTGACTGAATCCAGCAGAGTCTCGGGGGATCCAATACTACTTTAAATACTGTGCTACAAGAGGCAGGGTCGCCTGTGCATATTAACCTAGAATATTGTACCATATGTGGCATCGTCTGAGACTCACCTTGGCTTCCAACTATCCTTCATCCAATTACCCTTCCCAGGGATGGAAATAAGACTCCCATTGCACAGCAGTCTGATCCATTCCTGTTTTCACATTGAATAAGACACACCTGAGCTTGTAGTAAAACCTGGAATGGGCGACACTGCTATGCAACGGGAGTCTCATTTCCACCTCTTCCTCTCACTAACCACCATACCTAAAGATACCCAAGGGACACATTTCCATTGCCTCCAGTGGTGCTGCTTGCCAGGACTCACCTTGGTGTTGCAGTTGGGCTGCTGTTGCACCTGCAGCTGGATGGTCACCACTTTTGGCTGCCCCCCTGTGCCAGCCCCTCCCTGCGCGCTGTTCCTGGCCTGGGTGAGTGCTGCCAGCTGGTTCCCCTGCAGCACGATCTTCCCAGGCAGGCCCCCTAGGATGAAGCGCTGCCCTCCGGCCAGCCCGCTCACTGAGCCTCCCTGCTGGGGCTGCTGCAGGACCAGGGTGATGCGTTTCGATTCACCCTGCAGAGAGAGAGAGGGGGGAACCAGGGGAGGAATCAGCAACAGAGAGGAACCAGGGGGAGGAAGTCCATTCAGAACTATGAAACCGAGTAAATTTAACAACAAATGTTTCAATTAGAAAGTGACTTTTACTGAAAATGCTTGCCAATGAATTTACTAGGTTTCAATGAAGACCTTAAAAGCACGTGTAGATAACAAAATAGGTCCAAAGCAAGTCTCGGCCACACACATCCATTCATTAAACAGGTCTCAAACGTGCCGTCTGGAAAGAAACGGGTGTTCTAGCATCTGGTACTAGACTAGGTTAAAGGAATCTGTATGCAAGCCTTGTCATACATTTCCTGGGTCACCTGGAGGGTGAAACTCTCCCCACCCCTTCACTGGCTTCTTGCACTCCAGTAACCAATCAGCTGCTTCCCTCATTGACCGACATGTTTTGAGGCAGTAACCCAGAAGATATTGCTGAAGAGGTCAAAGAAGTGAAGTAACATATTTCCTGGAAGGGAAGGCAAGCAAGCTTAGAACTGTGTTTCAACTAGTGTAGTACCAGATGTTTTAAATCTAGAACAAAATTTTAGAATGTGTGTTTCTTTCAAAACTGCACATTTGAGTCCTATATGTGAATGGAAGTGCATATTTAATATGTTGTTGTTAGCTACAACAGATACAACCTATAAACCTGTTCTACAAACTGCTTAAATTGTTGCACATTTTCAATGCACACCAGGTTTCAAAGATTTCAACTACTGAAGTTTAAGTTAAATTCTAGTTGAACCAATTTAGGAAATTCACACTAGTCCTGGGTTTCATAACTACCAACAATTAAGTATATTACTGACATGATAAAGACAGACATTGAAGAATTATCCCGGGTTTAAAAGGCATGTCGTATGCAGACAGGCTAAAAGAATTGAATCTATTCAGTCTTGAACAAAGACGAGTACGCGGCGATCTGATTCAAGCATTCAAAATCCTAAAAGGTATAGACAATGTCGACCCAGGGGACTTTTTTGACCTGAAAAAAGAAGCAAGGACCAGGGGGCACAAATGGAGATTAGATAAAGGGGCATTCAGAACAGAAAATAGGAGGCACTTTTTTACAAAGAGAATTGTGAGGGTCTGGAACCAACTCCCCAGTAATGTTGTTGAAGCTGACACCCTGGGATCCTTCAAGAAGCTGCTTTTTGAGATTCTGGGATCAATAAGCTACTAACAACCAAACGAGCAAGATGGGCTGAATGGCCTCCTCTCGTTTGTAAACTTTCTTATGAATAAATTGTTCCTCCCTTATAGATGCATGAACAACTCCTCCTATTTGTAAACCTACAGACTCACAGCTGTGCTGAGAATCAGTTTATTCAGAGCAGATTTACCAGGGGTCTGGTTATTCAAACCCCTGGCTTCTGATCACTTCAACAGTATACCTAAACCTGGACTGGGGGCAGCAGCAGGGCTAGTGTGAGTGTCTAACCCTGCACAATAACTACAATCTTTCAGATTTAACAGGGCGGCTTCTTGCTCGCATTCCTGGCACCTACCGACCTGGTCATTTCAATAACACACCTGAACCAGTAGTACTGAACCCCAGACCCGGGTGCAAGGCTATTTCTCCTGCTGGTTTACCTGTGGGATGGAGGTGAGTGTGATTCCGGGTGCCTTGAGCGTGGCGCTGCTGCCCTGCACCTGACCTGGCTGGAGCTGCTGCTGCTGGGTCTGCACGGTCTGCAGCAGGACCTGCTTCACGGGTCCATTCGAGGTCTGGACCACTCTCTGCACACCGGCACCACCCACTCCGGCATTCACCAGGCTCCCCTTGGCATTCCCTGCGGCCGCGGTGGTCAAAACGGTCCCCCCGGAAACTATGGACACCCCCGGCCGCAGAGGGGTTCCCGTCAACACTTTGCCCAGCATAACTTTGCCCCCGTTGTTGCCGGCGCTGCTGGTCGTGACCATGTGAATCTGCCCCTGAGAAGTGACGGCCCCCGAGGTCGCAGGGGCCTTCAGGATGACAATTTTCGGGACCGTCTGTGAATGTGCCTGATTTGAAGAAGCCGCGATGGTTTTCAGTCCTGCTGACGGCATTCTTACCACGGTGGTCAGCGTGGAGGTGGAGACAGGCACCGCAACGGACGCCCCCAGCAAGGTGGGGTCTTTAGAGGTGGTAGCTGCTACTGCAGTGGTTGCAGAAGGCGCCTGCAGGACCGCCTGTTTTTTCTGTCCGCTGTAATCGTGCAAGGACAGATATGGTTGTGTGGTTTGGACAGCTTGCTGGGGCTGCGAGGCCTGAGCTCCGTGCTGCGGCGGGGTGGCCACGTGTCCGAACGCAAGCCGGAGGGCATCGTCGATGGGGTCCGAAGAGCTCTGAGTGAAAGTGTCATCAGGTAAAGGGTCAAGGTTGAAAAGGTTAGGGTCGTCAAAAAGGTCCATCATTGGGTCTGCCATGTCTATTTTTTCAGTGAATCGAAATCAATTTTTTTTTTTATGATTTAATTTGAAATTAGAATATATATTTTTTTTATAGTTAAATTGATTCCATAATGGACAGACCTAAGTTTGTTTTCATTAATTTTTTTATATATATATATATATATAAAAAGACAAATTTTTTACTTGATATATATTATATTCGTACTGAAGTTCAAACTTGTAAGGATTTCGAAAACGTTTGGATCCCCAGCATATAAAACAAAATAAACTGAAAACAAAACAGAAATTATGATTTACTCCGAACAAGAACTGGAATAACGTGAAGATAGCAATGATAGTAGATTTCATTCAGCAGTCGTAGTTCAATGATTATTTCCTTTTGCAGACACGTGTAAATTGGTAACGATTTCAGTGGCTTTCCCCTCCCTCGTTTTGGGAGAAAGGGGTAAAGTCTGTACTGCCTTCCGGTAGTTTTATATAAATCGGATGTCGAGGGTTGGTAAAGGAGGTAAGGAAGGAGAGTTAGTTTGTGAAATGTGATTTTACGTTGACTGTGTATCACAGTTCTTCTTGAGTCTGGATATCCATTGAAAGTGTGTCTTCGATCAGTCAAACAGCTTGGAATGGGTTCTGCAAATCAGAGACAGAGAGAACAATAAATGTCACAAGGGAAGTTAGATTTTAGTATTTAACATACTACACGTATATAACCTTTCTGTGTGTATGGAGTAAAAAATCACCTGACACTGCACACATCCTACTGTATAAACCTCATGCATACAGTATCTGAGACAGCGGTTAAACGCTTAGGAAATATTCTAAACATTTAAATGTTTCATATACCTATCTTAGATTACTATGAAAACCTGCAAGAGCAAGTACTTTAAAATATGAATTTGTTACTGTCCCCTTACACAGGTTATGGTGTTTGCAATCATTCTAAATTATTATTGAACTGCTCAAATACTACAGGGTTTTTGTTTGTGTTGAAGTGCTCTGACTCAGAGTTCAGGAGCTTCTCGTCCGTTCTAGTTGCCTGCCATAGATACACACCGGCTAGATCAGCCAAAAAATAAGCACTTGCCCCATCTAGTGCACAGCTGCTGCACTGCCAGCAAAACAAAAGGTAACTTGAATCAAAGCAGCAGATCACGAGATGGCACTGGCCCTATAAAGACACTGTGGCTGATCTAGCCTGGGTTACATACTCCTACAGCAGGCAACTAGAACTAAATAGCAGCTCCTGAACAAAGCATTTTAGAAAAACACAACACTTGAATAATCACAGTACAAATCACTCAGGGGGTGAATTGCAGCAAGCTTGTAGATTCAGTACGGAGCTGTGGACTAAACTGCAGACCAGCTAATACGGTACTATCTCAGGATCATCCCCAGCGCTGTACTAACTCCGTACCAATTACAATGAAAAAAGACGGGGAACAAAGTTGGGGACGAGCTGATCCCCAGTTTAGTACAGAGCTCAGGGTTAAGCTCTTTATTATATTGTGCTACCAAACAGGAACTGAAGGGGGAGGACGGGGCTCAAGCTGAGTGATTGGTTCCAGATAATTATTTTTTAGCAGCGTTCGATTTCATTAAAAGATCAAATTTTTTTTAACATTTTTTAACTATGTACGGAAATGTATTTACACACGAAAGTAAATACTAAGGCTGAATTGCATAAGAACATTTTCTTAAACCAAATTCACATGTGCAATCTAATTTTCCAATCTAATTTTCATTAATTCACACACAAAACAAATGCATTCGTTTATAGGACCAAAAGGTGTATGTAGACTATAAAAAGGTGTCAAATTGAATCAGAAATGCTAATTACATATTTCAGGTATAGCGTATAAGATTTGTCAGCACATCCATACGAAGACAATCATGGCCAGCAGTCGCGTGCAAAATTAGACAATGGAGCAAAAGCTCTATTTCATAGAGTATATAAAAGGATTTTCTTGAAACTGGAGGATGGCTGAAAGGATTCCACAGCAGCGCACAGCTGCACAGAACACATTGAAGCAGATGTGATGCTGCCTTCCCTGTGGAAGAGGCTGAAAGCAGAGACACTGGAAAGTTGTACTGGAATATGTAAAAAAATTATATATATATGCAACAAAATATCAGTACAATTACCAGGGAATTGGCTTTACTTTGAACACATCCAGTATAACTTCAACTTCCACACATAATCCATGCTTCCCTGTCGATGTGACTCAATGAATACCCAGTGTTAAATACAAACATGTTGCTTGGTTGTCTAAACTGTGGTTGGGGAAACACATAACGGAAAAACTAAAAACGTTGTTATTATTATTATTATTATTATTATTGATGGCCAGTAACAGATTCTCGATACATTCTGAGGTTGTTCATCCAGCTGTCTGTATGTCACACTTGCATGTCTGCATGTATCCAGAGATCTATCTTAAAAGGTGGTTAAACATGTCATTGCTGGTTCCTATGCTACATTATTCCATCACACTGTTGATGTGTTAGGACCAGCACACTTTCTCCTCACTCCACATGTTGCTGACAGGATTGAAGGCAAGTGGGGTTAACTCGCTATGGAAGAATTTATTATCTTATTTTTTTAAAAACCTGAACTTGACACACATCATCTCTAACACGAGACAAAAGGTTTGTTGACTTAGTTTCACCTGTTCGGAATTTATCAAGGTTTTTGAAGTTATGGATAAACTCAGGGATGGGAATAAGGCTTGCAGCGGTGTGGAATAGCGGTCAGGGCTCTGGACTCTTGACCGGAGGGTCGTGGGTTCAATCCCAGGTGGGGGACACTGCTGCTGTACCCTTGAGCAAGGTACTTTACCTAGATTGCTCCAGTAAAAACCCAACTGTATAAATGGGTAATTGTATGTAAAAATAATGTGATATCTGTATAATGTGAAATAATGTATAATGTGATATCTTGTAACAATTGTAAGTCGCCCTGGATAAGGGCGTCTGCTAAAAAATAAATAATAATAATAATAATAATAATAATAATAATAATAATAATAATAATAATAATAATAATCTAATTGCTATCCCTGGGACTAGGTGCACAGCATCGCCAGATCTACTTCACAACAGACGCCTGCATCGTTACACGGATGTGTCGTTTGACTCTTCCAAGCTACACATGCGCGTTTGTTCCACAACAGTGAACACAGCGGCAACGAAATACCGCACTATTAAACACACTGCACTAAACATATTGAATTAAACATATTGTATTAAAAAAATACTGCAAGTTTTGTATAACAGGATCGTTTTTTTTTTTGTTTTTTTTTGTGAATTTATTTTTTTGCACATCGATTTCAACTCACCACATTTTTATAAATAAATAAATAAATAAAAAACTACTTCACTTATCTAAATTAAAACACACCCAACTAAATCCTCTACATAATTACAACCACCGACCGTCTGTTCTCTTCCTAACCCCGGTAACTGTAATAATTGTTCTTTTTTTTTTTTTTAAAGCTAGTAAGCGTGCAAGCTGTGTGTTGCGTATTCTCTGCTTTTCGCGTTAAAAACACACGGGTATAAAACATTGCAAGTCGCAAAAGAGAAGCGATTACACGATCCGCGCATTGCACTGAATCGATCCCACACAGCGATGAAGCCACACCGCGTACACACAACCACCAGCTCCGCTCGCCTGAAACAAAGCACACGGCAAATCATACAGGGCTCGCACTTTTCAACGCGGGCTGGCGAGACTAAACACACACAAAGTCATTTATAAACCAGTGCAACGACTCGAAAGGCAAATTGTACCGTACTGACCGACCCGTTCACAAACGCATCACAACAACACCAAGCATTACAAACGTGCAGCAAATAAGACTATATAAGGCCGAGGCTCTTAAAAGACACCGAAACCGGGGTTTGCTAGTCGGAGGCAGACTTCAAGTGTTGTATTTACAGTTCCAGGTGTGTTATTTTGTTATTTTTGTATTCAAATGATGGTTACCTTTTCCGTGGTACACATGGCTATCTCCGCTTCTGACAACACCATCCCTCAACCCGCAGGAAACGGGCAGCACGGAGCAACAATGAACTTACAGCCGCTCATGCCCCGCCCGCTACCGAACCGCCGCCCCGCCATTGGACGCGACGAACAGTCGGCAAACTGTGCCTCTGTCGTGATTGGCTAAAAGCGCCGTCTGTCGCAAGGGCCGCGGGTAGCGGAGGGTTTGGTTGAGCGGACAGAAGCGCGGCCTAGTTGATTCTATGGGGAATGTGGAGCCTGGGCTGGAAACACGATTCATAACAAACACAGAAAAGATGAAGATTTACATAAAAATAACACTTTCTACAACCAGTTGTATTGTTAAAACGCTGCTACTTGCGCTTAGCGCTGTTTATTCCTTTAGGTTTATAGTTTTGGGGACATTTATATTTACATTATTTATTTATTTTAACTTCCAAAGTTGGCCTTATTCATTTTGAAATCATTTGATTTGCTAATTGTATTTATTTATTTATTTATTTAAAATACCTGTTCTGAGCTTATCAGAACACGTAAAATATGAAAACGGGTCTTGAATATATTTCATTGTTTTTGGAATTATAAAGTTCTACAGTACTAAACAAAACACGAATTACTATATTTTTAACAGTAGTCATCTCAACATATTAGACTGGTAACTTTACACTCCGGTATTTAGAATCTTAATAATAATAATAATTATTATTATTATTATTATTATTATTTGCAAAAATTTTAATTTGGAAACAAACTGAACACAGAGCATAGGGAGCCTCCTTTTCTCTTTCTCTGATCCACCAGTACAGAGGGAGGCTGTTCAGAGTGTGTAAGAGCCTCCCTTTCTCTTTCTCTGATCCACCAGTACAGAGGGAGGCTATTCAGAGGGTGTAAGAGCCTCCCTTTCCCTTTCTCTGCTCCACCAGCACAGAGCAGAGGGAGGCTGTTCAGAGTGTGTAAGAGCCTCCCTTTCTCTTTCTCTGCTCCACCAGCACAGAGGGAGGCTGTTCAGAGGGTGTAAGAGCCTCTCTTTCTCTTTCTCTGCTCCACCAGCACAGAGGGAGGCTGTTCAGAGGGTGTAAGAGCCTCCCTTTCTCTTTCTCTGCTCCACCAGCAGAGGGAGGCTATTCAGAGAGTATAAGAGCCTCCCTTTCTCTTTCTCTGCTCCACCAGCACAGAGCAGAGGGAGTCTGTTCAGAGAGTATAAGAGCCTCCCTTTCTCTTTCTCTGCTCCACCAGCACAGAGGGAGGCTGTTCAGAGAGTATAATAGCACAGAGGGAGGCTGTTCAGAGGGTGTAAGAGCCTCCCTTTCTCTTTCTCTGCTCCACCAGCACAGAGGGAGGCTGTTCAGAGTATAATAGCACAGAGGGAGGCTGTTCAGAGAGTATAATAGCACAGAGGGAGGCTGTTCAGAGGGTGTAAGAGCCTCCCTTTCTCTTTCTCTGCTCCACCAGCACAGAGGGAGGCTGTTCAGAGGGTGTAAGAGCCTCCCTTTCTCTTTCTCTGCTCCGCCAGCACAGAGGGAGGCTGTTCAGAGGGTGTAAGAGCCTCCCTTTCTCTTTCTCTGCTCCACCAGCACAGAGGGAGGCTGTTCAGAGGGTGTAAGAGCCTCCCTTTCTCTTTCTCTGATCCACCAGCACAGAGGGAGGCTGTTCAGAGAGTATAATAGCACAGAGGGAGGCTGTTCAGAGAGTATAAGAGCCTCCCTTTCTCTTTCTCTGATCCACCAGCACAGAGGGAGGCTGTTCAGAGAGTATAATAGCACAGAGGGAGGCTGTTCAGAGGGTGTAAGAGCCTCCCTTTCTCTTTCTCTGCTCCACCAGCACAGAGGGAGGCTGTTCAGAGTATAATAGCACAGAGGGAGGCTGTTCAGAGAGTATAATAGCACAGAGGGAGGCTGTTCAGAGGGTGTAAGAGCCTCCCTTTCTCTTTCTCTGCTCCACCAGCACAGAGGGAGGCTGTTCAGAGGGTGTAAGAGCCTCCCTTTCTCTTTCTCTGCTCCGCCAGCACAGAGGGAGGCTGTTCAGAGGGTGTAAGAGCCTCCCTTTCTCTTTCTCTGCTCCACCAGCACAGAGGGAGGCTGTTCAGAGGGTGTAAGAGCCTCCCTTTCTCTTTCTCTGATCCACCAGCACAGAGGGAGGCTGTTCAGAGAGTATAATAGCACAGAGGGAGGCTGTTCAGAGGGTGTAAGAGCCTCCCTTTCTCTTTCTCTGCTCCGCCAGCACAGAGGCAGGCTGTTCAGAGGGTGTAAGAGCCTCCCTTTCTCTTTCTCTGCTCCACCAGCACAGAGCAGTGTTAGGTTGTTATAAAGAGAGCCTTGGTGTTTTGCTTCAGCGTCACCCCTCCTCGAGCCAGTGTGATACTAGCTGCCTTGAAGCAGGACGGATTAACAACACAAGCAGACACTGCGAGTTACCTGCGTGTTCTTAAAGACACAGAGGTGCAGTCCAGCTGCCCTGAGAGTTAAATACATGAAGCATGTTTACCCGTCAGGGGATGCTAACACCGCCAGCGCTACTTTATATCCGACGCTTTCTCGTGTACCGCAGCAGGTCTATAATCCCCAGACCTAGTCTACACTACATATATACACATACAGGGATTGCACTTCACGGAATAACACTACAGAAGAAATCGGATTGCTCAGTTCGTTTCTGTGCTTAGCGATTGCCCGTTCAAAATAAACAGTACAGCGCTGACAGGTAGACGAGCTTTGTACCACAAACATGCCCTACCTGACAAGTTGATCAATTCCCTACAATTCCTTCAAGAAATCAACAAAATCAGACATCACTTACTTCCGATTCGCTCCCTCACCTCGCCGCTCCGGTCTGGTGTTGCTGATTATAATTATTAATAGTAAGGAACACGTTTATTACTCGTATTATTTTGATTGAGCGGCTGTGACTCCACCACGCACTGCGAATGCCGCCAGACGTATTGCACGCCGCCGCCGCCCCTTCGCCACGCCCAGTGAAGGAAAGGCACGACCGTCACGTGATCAGGGTAAAGCCTATCAGAGAAGCGCTGTGGCCGCAATGCTGGGTACGGCAGTCAAGTCTAGCGCTACCGACCAACCTGCCGTTACAATGCCATTCTTATACAAAATGGTTCATCTTTAGAATGAATGCACAATGTGCAGGCTAGGGTAGTGATCACCGATCTTAAGCTGCAGTTACAATGCAATTCTAGCACACTCTGGTCTAGTGATCTCAAACTGCAGTTACAATGTAATTCCAGTCCAGTCTAGTCTAGTGATCTCAAACTGCAGTTACAATGTAATTCAATACAGTCTAGTCTAGTGATCTCAAACTGCAGTTACAATGTAATTCCAGTCCAGTCTAGTCTAGTGATCTCAAACTGCAGTTACAATGTAATTCCAGTCCAGTCTAGTCTAGTGATCTCAAACTGCAGTTACAATGTAATTCCAGTCCAGTCTAGTCTAGTGATCTCAAACTGTAGTTACAATGTAATTCTAGTAAGTCTAGTGATCTTAAACTGCAGTTACAATGCAATTCTAGCACACTCTGGTCTAGTGATCTCAAACTGCAGTTCCAATGTAATTCAATACAGTCTAGTCTAGTGATCTCAAACTGCAGTTACAATGTAATTCCAGTCCAGTCTAGTATAGCGATCTTAAACTGCAGTTACAATGTAATTCCAGTCCAGTCTAGTGATCTCAAACTCTAGTTACAATGTAATTCTAGTAAGTCTAGTGATCTTAAACTGTAGTTACAATGTAATTCCAGTCCAGTCTAGTCTAGTGATCTTAAACTGCAGTTACAATGTAATTCCAGTCCAGTCTAGTATAGCGATCTTAAACTGCAGTTACAATGTAATTCCAGTCCAGTCTAGTGATCTGAAACTCTAGTTACAATGTAATTCTAGTAAGTCTAGTGATCTTAAACTGTAGTTACAATGTAATTCCAGTCCAGTCTAGTCTAGTGATCTTAAACTGCAGTTACAATGTAATTCCAGTCCAGTCTAGTCTAGTGATCTTAAACTGTAGTTACAATGTAATTCCAGTCCAGTCTAGCCTAGTGATCTTAAACTGCAGTTACAATGTAATTCCAGTCCAGTCCAGTCTAGTGATATTAAACTGCAGTTACAATGTAATTCCAGTCCAGTCTAGCCTAGTGATCTTAAACTGCAGTTACAATGTAATTCCAGTCCAGTCTAGTCTAGTGATCTTAAATTGCAGTTTGTGGCAAAGTGGGTTTCAGTGCGCAGGTGTAGGGGTGATGCAGGGCTCCAAACAACGACAAACACAGTTCTGGTGATATGATGGGTGTTAATTTATAATCCAGCGGTCGAAACTGACCAGCAGAAACTTATAAAGAAATACAGGCAGTATAGAATTACGAGTATTGCTCTGTATAAATAATGCACAGAGCAGTCCCAAATAATAACACACAATTTCACAAATAGACACACACAGACAAAACATACACGGTCACCAGTCCTCAGTGAGTGCAGTAGTGCTCGTTGTAAAAACACAATACAGTGTGATTTAGTGCAGGGATGTTCTGGCTGGGTGCCGTCTAACAAACAACAAGCGAACAGTTAGACAACAAAACAAAACACTCACGATACGATAATACGGGTCCTTCCGGTCTGCATTACCCAAAACGAAGGAACAGATTACGATTCTCCGTCACCCTTTTATGCCGTCACACATGACCCGTTGGTAAACCAGCGCAACCGCCTCTCCGATCTGCGGCTGCCACGTCGTTTCCCTTCTGGGTCAATGCGTTATTGCAACAGAGTCTCACCCCCTTCCTGGCTGGCCAACTTTCCTTCAACCCTGGGAAAGAACTGTCAGGCCAACCCGTCCAGGGAACTCTGTTCTCGCTGCTTAGCACCCTCACAGGTCGGGAGGGAGATTTACAACCAAGAATCATTGTATTTCTGTCACACAGTTACAATGTAATTCTAGTGCAGTCTAGTCCAGTGATCTTAAAGGTAATTCAATACAGTCTAGTCTAGTGATCTCAAACTGCAGTTACAATGTAATTCTAGTGCAGTCAAGTCTAGTGATCTTAAAATGCAGTTGCAATGTAATTCTAGTGCAGTCTAGTCCAGTGATATTAAATGTAATTCTAGTGCAGTCTAGTCTAGTGATCTTAAATGTAATTCTAGTGCAGTCTAGACTAGTGATATTAAATGTAATTCTAGAGCAGTCTAGTCTAGTGATCTTAAATGTAATTCTAAAGCAGTCTAGTCTAGTGATCTTAAATGTAATTCTAGAGCAGTCTAGTCTAGTGATCTTAAATGTAATTCTAGTGCAGTCTAGTCTAGTGATCTTAAATGTAATTCTAGTGCAGTCTAGACTAGTGATATTAAATGTAATTCTAGAGCAGTCTAGTCTAGTGATCTTAAATGTAATTCTAAAGCAGTCTAGTCTAGTGATCTTAAATGTAATTCTAGAGCAGTCTAGTCTAGTGATCTTAAATGTAATTCCAGTGCAGTCTAGACTAGTGATATTAAATGTAATTCTAGTGCAGTCTAGTCTAGTGATATTAAATGTAATTCTAGTGCAGTCTAGTCTAGTGATCTTACATGTAATTCTAGTGCAGTCAAGTCTAGTGATCTTAAAATGCAGTTACAATGTAATTCAATACAGTCTAGTCTAGTGATCTCAAACTGCAGTTACAATGTAATTCTAGTGCAGTCAAGTCTAGTGATCTTAAAATGCAGTTACAATGTAATTCTAGTGCAGTCTAGTCTAGTGATATTAAATGTAATTCTAGTGCAGTCTAGTCTAGTGATCTTAAATGTAATTCCAGTGCAGTCTAGACTAGTGATATTAAATGTAATTCTAGTGCAGTCTAGTCTAGTGATATTAAATGTAATTCTAGTGCAGTCTAGTCTAGTGATCTTAAATGTAATTCTAGTGCAGTCTAGACTAGTGATATTAAATGTAATTCTAGTGCAGTCTAGTCTAGTGATCTTAAACTGCAGTTACAATGTAATTTTAGTGCAGTCTAATCTAGTGATCTCAAACTGCATTTACAATGTAATTCTAGTGCAGTCTAGTATAGCGATCTTAAACTGTAGTTTCAATGTAATTCTAGCACAATTATAAGTTTTGTGTAATGGATTTCAACAACAAGTTTCCCAGATGCTCCGATGGGATCTTGTGGCAGGTTAGCTTACGGGTGACGTCAGGCAGGACGAGAATAGCACACACAGAGACAATACTGCAGGGTATGACGGCACTACGGTGCATTTTAATTATAAATAAAAAACAAAACAGAAACACTTTACAAATGTTGTTGAAGCTGACACCCTGGGATCCTTCAAGAAGCTGCTTGATGAGATTCTGAGATCAATAAGCTACTAACAACCAAACGAGCAAGATGGGCTGAATGGGGCCTCCTCTCGTTTGTAAACTTTCTCATGTTCTTATGTTCTTAAAACAAAACGGCTTGTTGGCAAAATGAAACAGATAAAAAAAAAAACAAAGGGAACACTAAATCAAACAAGTATCGTGCTGGTTTTAAAGCAGCACGAGTAGCAGTTGTTTACTTTCAGTATCTGTTCTTACTTGTCTCTCTCCTCCTCTGGACAGCCCACCCCGTTCAGCCAAAGCTGCAGGTCTTTTCTATTGTGGCCGAGGGGTCAACTGGTTATCAATTATCTAATTTACCCCTCAACCACATTCTAGTTTATCAATAATCGCTGTTGACCACACATTGTCATGGATTTATCTGGATGGGGCATTTTAACCTCATCCAGGCTGTAAACAATTATAACAAAACATTGAGTTTTTATACACAAAACATACATTTTAAATAATAGTGCAACAAATACAAAATAATTAACACACAGGGACGGGGTGTACTCCATCACATATCTTCCCCCCCCCCCCCCCTTGTGCGTAGCACACATGGCCCCAAAGGCCACCTCCCCCTTAAAAGCCCAAAAGTCTTGCCTATAGTCCTGGGCCAGGAACAGAGGCATCAATGGGCCCACGGGCAGCAATGCTGTCAGTGACAATGTTGACAGCGGCGATGCTGGCTGATGGAGCTTTGCCTGAGGCTTTTCCAATCTTGTGCATGCCGTTTATTGTTAACATCGGAAGGTCTTAAGAACATAAGAACATATGAAATTTTACAAACAAGAGGAGGCCACTCAGCCCATCTTGCTCGTTTGGTTGTTAGTAGCTTATTGATCCCAGAATCTCATCAAGCAGCTTCTTGAAGGATCCCAGGGTGTCAGCTTCAACAACATTACTGGAGAGTTGGTTCCAGACCCTCACAATTCTCTGTGTAAAAAAGTGCCTCCTATTTTCTGTTCTGAATGCCCCTTTATCTAATCTCCGTTTGTGACCCCTGGTCCTTGTTTCTTTTTTCAGGTCGAAAAAGTCCCCTGGGTCGACATTGTCTATACCTTTTAGGATTTTGAATGCTTGAATCAGATCACCGCGTAGTCTTTTGTTCAAGACTGAATAGATTCAATTCTTTTAGCCTGTCTGCATACGACATGCCTTTTAAACCCGGGATAATTCTGGTTGCTCTTCTTTGCACTCTTTCTAGAGCAGCAATATCCTTTTTGTAACAAGGTGACCAGAACTGAACACAATATTCTAGGTGAGGTCTTACTAATGCATTGTAAAGTTTTAACATTACTTCCCTTGATTTAAATTCAACACTTCTCAATACATCCGAGCATCTTGTTGGCCTTTTTTATAGCTTCCCCACATTGTCTAGATGAAGACATTTCTGAGTCAACATAAACTCCTAGGTCTTTTTCATAGATCCCTTCTTCAATTTCAGTATCTCCCATATGATATTTATAATGCACATTTTTATTGCCTGCATGCAATACTTTACACTTTTCTCTATTAAATTTCATTTGCCATGTGTCTGCCCAGTTCTGAATGCTGTCTAGATCATTTTGAATGACCTTTGCTGCTGCAACAGTGTTTGCCACTCCTCCTATTTTTGTGTCGTCTGCAAATTTAACAAGCTTGCTTACTATACCAGAATCTAAATCATTAATGTAGATCAGGAATAGCAGAGGACCCGATACTGATCCCTGTGGTACCTTTTCCTTTCCTTTTCTTTGCAGGTGGTTCACAGACTTCCTTTTCTGTTTGTAAGGTCAGACAAGTA
The DNA here is from genome assembly GCF_902713425.1 of Acipenser ruthenus. Classification (NCBI taxonomy): domain Eukaryota; kingdom Metazoa; phylum Chordata; class Actinopteri; order Acipenseriformes; family Acipenseridae; genus Acipenser; species Acipenser ruthenus. Next base: position 1,772,806 of record NC_081232.1, on the reverse strand, counting down.
GTTTCAGCTGCAGCCTTGAGAATAAGCTTCTCCTTTGTGCTTGTACAGGTAGTGGACAAAAAATGGAAACACCTGGGTAAATGAGGGACACCAAGAATATTGAAAGCAAGGGCTTCCACACAGGTGTGGCTCATGCGTTAATTAAGCAAATAACATCCCAGCATGCTTAGGGGCACGTATAAAAATACTGGACAGGCCTGGTTGCCTATAATTATAGCTAGCATGGCTGCAAGAGGAGACCTCAGTGACTTTGAAAGAGGGGTGATTGTCGGGGCGCTTTTGGCAGGAGCTTCAGTGACCAAGACAGCTCAACTTGCTGATGTTTCACGAGCAGCGGTGTCTAAGGTGTGGCATGGAACTCCGAGGGAAAGACATCATCTGCAAAGGGCAACAGTGGGCGGAAGCGCATACTCCAGGATCGTGATATCCGTGCATTAATTCCAAGTGCAAGGCAAAACAGGCGAGCAACTACAGATCAATTGACTGCAAATCTCAACCTGGGGCGCGAGCAGCCAGTTTCATCAAAAACTGTCCGCCGAGAACTCCACAGAGCGGGATACCATAGTGGCCCAACGCCCTATTAAGTGACTTTACATTGGTGTTTCCATTTTTTTTGTCCACTATCTGTATGTGCACCACTATAACTTGGAATGTGGGTCCAAGACCGAAGCTGTTATGAATACATCAAGCTCTTCATAAGGTGACAGCTGCTTGTATATACAAAGGGTGACTGAAATTTCTGACTTAAATTCTTCATCTCAGCCTTCAGAATCCTCACGCATGGCACTGTCATACTTCCAGTGCCAGTATTCTCACCTTGAATGCAATGAGTTGCACTTTCAAATGGTGCAAGAATCTCCATCAAGTCACTGATTGCATTCCTATCATAAACAGTGAGATGCTGTTGAGTGTCAAGTTCTCGTAGCTTCTCCTCTGTCACCCTCAGGATGGAGCGGATCATTCTAAGCTGAGAGTTCCAACACGTTGTATTGGCTGTCTGAAGGCATTTTACAGACTCTAGTAAATCTGATGCATGAGTGGACCTGCGGGCATAAGAAACTATAGATGCAGTTTTGCTCAAAACCTTGTTTATTTGACCATCTTTCTTGAAACCGTCCTTGATGACCAACTGTAATGTGTGAGCAAAGCAAGGAATGAGTTCCCTCTGTTGCAGCTGTGCATAGCTGGTGCTGTCAGATTGTAGACAACAAGATCATCATCATCTGTATCAACATCACAAAAACCACTGGAAGAATCCTTAACACCTACATTCTGAAAGCCAGGTAGGGAGAATGCCTTAATCATATGGTCAGCATTATCTGTGGTTATGCTGGTGACTTTACTTGTGATTATTATTATTATTATATATTTATTTAGCAGACGCCTTTATCCAAGGTGACTTACAGAGACTAGGGTGTGTGAACTATGCATCAGCTGCAGAATCACTTACAACTACGTCTCTCACGAAAGACGGAGCACAAGGAGGTTAAGTGACTTGCTCAGGGTCACACAATGAGTCAGTGGCTGAGGTGGGATTTGAACCGGGGACCTCCTGGTTACAAGCCCTTTTCTTTAACCACTGGACCACACAGCCTACTCATTGTGAGATTAAAGCCAGCTATACTCTCAGCTCTGTGAGATCCACAAAAGCGCTTGCAAGCAAGCATGACAGAGTTCATTGTCCAGTCCTGAATGAAATGAGCAGTAATCCCAATATAGCTGCGCCTCTGCCTGCTAGACCAGATGTCAAGGGTCACACAGACATTCTGGGATTGCTGCATATGAAGGACGAGATCTTCTTTGAGCTGCATACACTTCTCATAAATCAGCATCGAGACAAGATGTGTTCTGCTGGGAGCCTAATACTATGGGTCCAGCTTGATCAAGAATGAACAGAAGCATGTCTTGTCAACCACAGAGACTGGGATCAAGTCTCCTGCAGTGAAGGACACTAGGGCATCAGTGATGTCAGTTTGGAGACGGTCTGTGGACTTGGACTTCCTCCTGCTGGTCTGGCAATTATGAAGTAAACTCATTGTAGACTTCCTTGTGTTTCCTCTGAAACAAAATAGAACAAAAATAAGGAGTACACTTGCATATATCATACCTTAAGATGATTGAGCAGAGTGGATGTTGCTTTAGTTGAGCCAGGAAGCTAATAATTACATTTAGAGGATATTTACCCTTGTCACCTGGCTTATCAAGCACTTTCCAGTACAGCTGTATCACAGACTGAACTGTACTTGACATCTTTACAAACAGGGTTGACTTTCCTAAGTAGAATGATACCACAATGTTCTGTTGGATTTTTTTGTATATTATCTAACCTTCCAACATCTATGCATGGTATTTATAATCATTAATAGTTACAGCTGGTGATTTACTCAGAACAACAAAGCACTCAATAAATAGCAATTGAATAATTTAAATTACCTACCTTTGAATGTCAAAACTGTGTCATTCCTTCATACTTCAAAGGCTGAGATCATGAACAGGTGAGCTTGATTGAGTTGAATCCATGGTGCTTATAGAGGTGTGATTTGAGGTGTGGGCAGCAGTGTGGAGTAGTGGTTAGGGCTCTGGACTAAAAATCCCAGGTGGGGACACTGCTGTTCAATCCCAGGTGGGGGACACTGCTGCTGTAACCTTGAGCAAGGTACTTTACCTAGATTGCTCCAGTAAAAACCCAACTGTATAAATGGGTAATTCTTTGTAAAAAAACAATGTGTAAAAAAAAATATATATAATATAATTGTATGTAAAAAATAATGTAATACCTTGTAACAATTGTAAGTTGCCCAGGATAAGGGCATCTGTTATTAAATAAATAATAATAATTTGCAGGTCTTGATGAACAGGGGTTACACACAGGTGAAAACAACTTTTGCAATGTATCAAACAGTATTTAAATGCAGTAGAAATGTTTTTGAAGCTTCCCCGTGATTTTAATACAAATGCAAATACTTGTATTTCAGAATAGGCAAATACCAAGTGAAATGCAAATAGTTCACAGTTTAAATACATTTAAATGCAAAATGCATTTCATTTGACCCCCATGTCTTCGGCTGGTGCTGGCTTTAAAACCAGCGCGATACTTGCTTTGTTCAGGGGAATTTTTGGGAAAAAAAAAACTACAACATATTTTTTTGTGTGTGTGTGTGAAAAAAAGGGGAAAAGCCGAAGGGGAAAGCAGAGGAATGGCCAAAGCCTGAAGGCTGTACCAAACCCGGGCACACCACCATGCACTGCCCCTTCCACGCGCCCTTCAGACACCTGCCCTAAAGAGGGATGGAGGAAGCAGGGAGGTGAACCCTCGGACCCGGCCATGGGACCACATCCGGTGGGTACAAAAGGAGTACTCCAGGAAGCCTGCCCGGAGGTCGACGGGGACGCAAGCGAGGAGGTGGATGAGCCTGAAGTCCCGTTGCGTCCAGAGCCCACGAAGGCTCGCTGTCTCCATGGCCACCGTTGATACGGCCGGAATACCCCAGACCCCTGCCAACTAGTTGGCAGGAGAGCTGCCGGGAAGCCTGCCTCCGCCTTCTCGAGGTCTCAAGTTGGTACCCTGCCCCCTCCGGGAGGAGGGGGAGGAGGAACAGTGGCCAGAGTGCCCCGCACTGTGGTCAGTATTGCCGCTGCCTCCACTGCCAGAGGGAGATGTTGCTCCCGCCTCCATCACCAGAGGAGCTAAAGCTACCTCCTGAGGGTCAGCTCCTGCCCTGTCCTGAACTGCCTGTGGCTGCCGAGCCTAGGGATGCCTGCACGTCACCGCCCGGGGATGCCTGCACGTCACTGCCCGGGGATGCCTGCACGTCACTGCCCGGGGATGCCTGCACGTCACTGCCCGGGGATGCCTGCACGTCACTGCCCGGGGATGCCTGCATGTCACCGCCCGGGGATGCCTGCATGTCACCGCCCGGGGATGCCTGCATGTCACTGCCCGGGGATGCCTGCACGTCACTGCCCGGGGATGCCTGCACGTCACCGCCCTGGGATGCCTGCATGTCACCGCCCGGGGATGCCTGCACGTCACCGCCCGGGGATGCCTGCACGTCACTGCCCGGGGATGCCTGCATGTCACCGCCCGGGGATGCCTGCATGTCACCGCCCGGGGATGCCTGCATGTCACTGCCCGGGGATGCCTGCACGTCACCGCCCAGGGATGCCTGCACGTCACCGCCCGGGGATGCCTGCATGTCACCGCCCGGGGATGCCTGCACGTCACTGCCCGGGGATGCCTGCATGTCACCGCCCGGGGATGCCTGCATGTCACCGCCCGGGGATGCCTGCTTGTCATCACCCATGGCTTTGTTGTATCCAGCAGGAGCAGTTGTGCTGCCGGAAATTCCCGAGCCCAAGAAAAGGGAGCCACCGGCTACAGAGAAGGGGGGAGAGGTGAGGAGACCACCTCCACCCTCAGTAGTCACTGCTGCCAGCTGCCAGAGTAAGCAGCGCTGCCACCACTGCCAGTGTGCCCCGTGCTGAGAGCAGCAGGACCGCTGCCCGTGCCACTGCTACTTTCGGAGTACGACACACCACTGTCAGCACTGCAGCTGCCAGCATTGCCACTGGCAGCATGATACATAACCCAAACAAAATAACCCAAATACACCCAGGGACAGGGGGTACCCCATCACACATCTCAAAGGCCACCTCCCCCCATAAAATCCCATGTCCTGGGCTTCTTCTAGTATATAAATATATATCTCTATCTATCTATCTATCTATCTATCTATCTATATATATATATATATATATATATATATATATATATATAAATTATAATAATAATAATTTGAGTAAAACAAAACATGAATATGTTTCAGTATATATTTATGGTGCTTACTCAGTCTGTCCTGCTGCAGAGATGAACTCGATAGTGAAGTGTTTGTATCCCAGTTCCAATCAGACTAGGTAGCCTACATACTGTACAGCTTTCTCCGGGTCTTCAGAATGTCAGCTTCCCACGTCTGTGTTTACCCTTTCAGGACCAAGCACTTTTCAGTGGGATGCTGCCCCAGGACCAGGCATTCTCTTGCTGTAGTTGACTCCCTTGCTATAGAAATTCACTAAAGACCTATTTTTTCCAGTAGCATCTTGGAAATGGTGTCCATTTTTCAAAACACTCTGGGGAACATTATAAATTACAAACTTTTTGCTTTTTTTTTCAAAACAATATTTCTTTTAAGTTAAATATTTTCATTATTTTATTTATTTATTGCATTAATATATTGCTTTTTATACAAAAGTATCGCAAAGCACTGTACAGTACATAGCAGAAAAAAAGAACAAACCACAATACATTTGTATAGCATGTCACTCATACGACTGACACAATCAGACCATTTAAATAACACATTTAAATAACAGTATACACATAATACAAAAGCAGCAGTTTTAAAGTTACATTAAAACCCACTAAGATTTTAGTCTTAACTTGAAAACTGTAACGGTCCCAGCTTCCCTGACAAACGAAGGCAGAGCATTCCAGAATTTCGGAGCTCTTCGAGATAATGCCCTACCTCCTGTGTTGCTTTTGTTGACCCTGTGAATAACCAGCAGATAACTAGGTGCTAATCCATTCAGGGCCTTAATGGGTAAGTTAACAGCAACATCTTAAAATCAATTCTATACTGCACAGGAAGCCAGTGTAAAGAGGCCAGAACAGGGGTAATATGTTCACTTTCCCTGGTTTTTGTCAGAATTCTAGCGGCGGTATTCTGAACAAGCTGCAAGCGGGATACCACACGTTTTGGGACACCAGAGAAAAGTGCATTACAATAATCAATTCTAGATGAAACAGAGGCATGCCTTAGTCTCTCGGCATCAGATGCAGAAATAATTGATCTGAGTTTGGCTATATTTCTCAAATGGTAAAAAGATACTTTAGTAACTTACCTAATATGAGTTTCAAATGAGAGATCAGGATCAAAGATGACCCCCAAACTCTTAATTTCTAGTTTAAGTTTTGGTGAGAGACTGGAAGGGTCGAGCTCATGTAATCCCACATTTCCTTTTAGTTGGTTCTGTCAGCCCACTAGCATAACCTCTGTTTTATCTGAATTCAACATTAGAAAATTCTGTGACATCCAATGCTTGATGTCGGTAAGGCAAGTAGCTAATAACACCCAGGCAGAAGACATTCCTGGCTTTAGGGACAAATCTAGCTGGGTATCATCAGCACAGCAATGGAAGTTCACTCCGTGTCTGCGGATAATGTCACCTAACGATAGCATATATAATGAAAACAGCAAGGGACCTAGAATGGAGCTCTGTGGAACACCACAGACAGCTTCCGATAATGCAGATTTTACCTCCCAATAGAGACCAACTGAAACCTATCAGGAAGGTAAGATTTGAACCAGGATAAGACAGTCCTACTGTGCTTTCAAGATGATTCAGTAGGATGGAATGGTCTACAGTATCAAAGGCAGCACTTAAAATATAGAAGAATTAAAACTGATGGAAAGCCCGAGTCGGAGCTTATCAGCAGATCATTCACAACTCTGACAAGGGCCGTCTCAGTGCTATGTGCAGCACGAAAACCAGACTGAACCAAACGAGCAAGATGGGCTGAATGGCCTCCTCTCGTTTGTAAACGTTCTTATGAAACTTCTCGAATATTCCATTAACAGTTAGGAATGTTTGTAATTGAATTGCAACGACTCTCTCTAGAACCTTATCTAAGAATGGTAGGTTGGAGATTGGCCTATAGTTATTGAGGACTTTAAGGTACAAATAGTTAGTCCAATAAACGGTATCACGTCCCCTTCATCTCTGGACTGATACAGCTACCATTTCATTTATCAACAACAAGAAGTTTGAAATTTAAATAATTTTCTTTATTGAAAAGATCATATTCCTCCAGTAATGTATGTAATACAGGAAGCATATTGACTTGTTTATTTCTTATACTCTGTTCATATTTTAATGGAAGCGTCGTATAGCACAGGGGCATTCTACAGATCATTAAAAATTAAACAATTAATAACGTTGAACCATTTTAATGTATGTACACTTCCATGTTAAACATAATAAAAACAGTACTATAATACAATAACAAATAAAAACCACAGCTTAATTTAAAGCCCACATATTTGTATATTAAAGTGTCAGTTTGACGCTACAATATAATCCCTTCTTCTTGGTGTCTGTGTTAGTTTACTACATTCTGAAAAGAGTTTAGTTGCATTAAAGCTACAGAGCCCCACAATCCTGTTCAGTTTGACTCTACAATAGAATCCCTTCTTGGTGTCTGTGTTAGTTTACTACAATCTAACAGAGTCTAGTTTCATTAAAGCTGCAGACAGACAGAGCCCCACAGTCCTGTTTGACACTGCAATATAATCCCTTAAAAGGGAAAGGCATTTTATTTATTTTATATTCGAGGGGAAGAGGGGAGAGAAAGGCATTTTAAATTTTAAATGGTACAGTCTAGCAGCAACCGGAGTCCCCCCCTGCTTCAGATGGTTTTTGGTATGTTCCAGATCGGTCCATCTGAGACGGTGAGTGCTGAGGTCCAATCTTAATACCGTTTGCCTGAAATTGAAAAAGACAATTTAAAAATGTTTTTGTGTTATTTATTCATGGATTTATTTTTAAAGTTAACAAAATAATTCCATTAATGTTACTTATGTGTGCACTTCTATTAGCAACATAGGTCTCAAATGTGCAGTTTTGAAAGAAATGTATTTTCGGTTTAAAACATGATGTTTCCTACTAGTTTAAAGAAAGTTCTCAGTTTCTACACCTTATTCTCAGGATATCTCCTACACTTGCACTTCCTGGGTCACTTCAGCAGTCTCTCCTAGGTCACTGGCTGAATGCATGTCAATCAATAGAGGAAGCAGCGGATTAGTTAATAACAGGAAAGACTGAAGGGGAGGGGACAATTCCACCCTCCAGGTGACCAAGGAAGTGCAGCACTATCTGAAAGCATGGCTTGTGCAAACAGAGACTTCTTGAATCTAGCGCAGTTCCAAATCCATGTTTACTATAACAATCCTTCCAAACTGCACTTTGAGAGATGTGTAGCTGATAGAAGATGCACTTTGAGAGATGTGTAGCTGATAGAAGATGCACTTTGAGAGATGTGTAGCTGATAGAAGATGCACTTTGAGAGATGTGTAGCTGAGGGCAGATGCACTTTGAGAGATGTGTAGCTGAGGGAAGATGCACTTTGAGAGATGTGTAGCTGAGGGAAGATGCACTTTGAGAGATGTGTAGCTGATAGAAGATGCACTTTGAGAGATGTGTAGCTGAGGGAAGATGCACTTTGAGAGATGTGTAGCTGATAGAAGATGCACTTTGAGAGATGTGTAGCTGAGGGAAGATGCACTTTGAGAGATGTGTAGCTGATAGAAGATGCACTTTGAGAGATGTGTAGCTGAGGGAAGATGCACTTTGAGAGATGTGTAGCTGATAGAAGATGCACTTTGAGAGATGTGTAGCTGAGGGCAGATGCACTTTGAGAGATGTGTAGCTGAGGGAAGATGCACTTTGAGAGTGGTGTAGCTGATAGAAGATGCACTTTGAGAGATGTGTAGCTGATAGAAGATGCACTTTGAGAGATGTGTAGCTGAGGGAAGATGCACTTTGAGAGATGTGTAGCTGATAGAAGATGCACTTTGAGAGATGTGTAGCTGAGGGAAGATGCACTTTGAGAGATGTGTAGCTGATAGAAGATGCACTTTGAGAGATGTGTAGCTGAGGGAAGATGCACTTTGAGAGATGTGTAGCTGATAGAAGATGCACTTTGAGAGATGTGTAGCTGAGGGAAGATGCACTTTGAGAGTGGTGTAGCTGATAGAAGATGCACTTTGAGAGTGGTGTAGCTGAGGGAAGATGCACTTTGAGAGATGTGTAGCTGAGGGAAGATGCACTTTGAGAGTGGTGTAGCTGATAGAAGATGCACTTTGAGAGTGGTGTAGCTGAGGGAAGATGCACTTTGAGAGATGTGTAGCTGATAGAAGATGCACTTTGAGAGATGTGTAGCTGAGGGAAGATGCACTTTGAGAGATGTGTAGCTGATAGAAGATGCACTTTGAGAGATGTGTAGCTGAGGGAAGATGCACTTTGGGAGATGTGTAGCTGATAGAAGATGCACTTTGAGAGATGTGTAGCTGAGGGAAGATGCACTTTGAGAGATGTGTAGCTGATAGAAGATGCACTTTGAGAGATGTGTAGCTAAGGGAAGATGCACTTTGAGAGATGTGTAGCAGAGGGAAGATGCACTTTGAGAGATGTGTAGCTGAGGGAAGATGCACTTTGAGAGATGTGTAGCTGAGGGAAGATGCACTTTGAGAGATGTGTAGCTGAGGGAAGATGCACTTTGAGAGATGTGTAGCTGATAGAAGATGCACTTTGAGAGATGTGTAGCTGAGGGAAGATGCACTTTGAGAGATGTGTAGCTGAGGGAAGATGCACTTTGAGAGATGTGTAGCTGAGGGAAGATGCACTTTGAGAGATGTGTAGCTGATAGAAGATGCACTTTGAGAGATGTGTAGCTGATAGAAGATGCACTTTGAGAGATGTGTAGCTGAGGGCAGATGCACTTTGAGAGATGTGTAGCTGATAGAAGATGCACTTTGAGAGATGTGTAGCTGATAGAAGATGCACTTTGAGAGATGTGTAGCTGAGGGAAGATGCACTTTGAGAGATGTGTAGCTGATAGAAGATGCACTTTGAGAGATGTGTAGCTGAGGGAAGATGCACTTTGAGAGATGTGTAGCTGATGGAAGATGCACTTTGAGAGATGTGTAGCTGAGGGAAGATGCACTTTGAGAGATGTGTAGCTGAGGGAAGATGCACTTTGAGAGATGTGTAGCTGATAGAAGATGCACTTTGAGAGATGTGTAGCTGAGGGAAGATGCACTTTGAGAGATGTGTAGCTGAGGGAAGATGCACTTTGAGAGATGTGTAGCTGAGGGAAGATGCACTTTGAGAGATGTGTAGCTGAGGGAAGATGCACTTTGAGAGATGTGTAGCTGATAGAAGATGCACTTTGAGAGATGTGTAGCTGAGGGAAGATGCACTTTGAGAGATGTGTAGCTGAGGGAAGATGCACTTTGAGAGATGTGTAGCTGAGGGAAGATGCACTTTGAGAGATGTGTAGCTGAGGGAAGATGCACTTTGAGAGGTGTGTAGCTGAGGGAAGATGCACTTTGAGAGATGTGTAGCTGAGGGAAGATGCACTTTGAGAGATGTGTAGCTGAGGGAAGATGCACTTTGAGAGATGTGTAGCTGAGGGAAGATGCATTTTGAGAGATGTGTAGCTGAGGGAAGATGCACTTTGAGAGATGTGTAGCTGAGGGAAGATGCACTTTGAGAGATGTGTAGCTGATAGAAGATGCACTTTGAGAGATGTGTAGCTGAGGGCAGATGCACTTTGAGAGATGTGTAGCTGAGGGCAGATGCACTTTGAGAGATGTGTAGCTGAGGGAAGATGCACTTTGAGAGATGTGTAGCTGATAGAAGATGCACTTTGAGAGATGTGTAGCTAAGGGAAGATGCACTTTGAGAGATGTGTAGCTGATAGAAGATGCACTTTGAGAGATGTGTAGCTGAGGGAAGATGCACTTTGAGAGATGTGTAGCTGATAGAAGATGCACTTTGAGAGATGTGTAGCTGAGGGAAGATGCACTTTGAGAGATGTGTAGCTGATAGAAGATGCACTTTGAGAGTGGTGTAGCTGAGGGAAGATGCACTTTGAGAGATGTGTAGCTGATAGAAGATGCACTTTGAGAGATGTGTAGCTGAGGGAAGATGCACTTTGAGAGATGTGTAGCTGATGGAAGATGCACTTTGAGAGATGTGTAGCTGAGGGAAGATGCACTTTGAGAGATGTGTAGCTGAGGGAAGATGCACTTTGAGAGATGTGTAGCTGATAGAAGATGCACTTTGAGAGATGTGTAGCTGAGGGAAGATGCACTTTGAGAGATGTGTAGCTGAGGGAAGATGCACTTTGAGAGATGTGTAGCTGAGGGAAGATGCACTTTGAGAGATGTGTAGCTGAGGGAAGATGCACTTTGAGAGATGTGTAGCTGATAGAAGATGCACTTTGAGAGATGTGTAGCTGAGGGAAGATGCACTTTGAGAGATGTGTAGCTGAGGGAAGATGCACTTTGAGAGATGTGTAGCTGAGGGAAGATGCACTTTGAGAGATGTGTAGCTGAGGGAAGATGCACTTTGAGAGGTGTGTAGCTGAGGGAAGATGCACTTTGAGAGATGTGTAGCTGAGGGAAGATGCACTTTGAGAGATGTGTAGCTGAGGGAAGATGCACTTTGAGAGATGTGTAGCTGAGGGAAGATGCATTTTGAGAGATGTGTAGCTGAGGGAAGATGCACTTTGAGAGATGTGTAGCTGAGGGAAGATGCACTTTGAGAGATGTGTAGCTGATAGAAGATGCACTTTGAGAGATGTGTAGCTGAGGGCAGATGCACTTTGAGAGATGTGTAGCTGAGGGCAGATGCACTTTGAGAGATGTGTAGCTGAGGGAAGATGCACTTTGAGAGATGTGTAGCTGATAGAAGATGCACTTTGAGAGATGTGTAGCTAAGGGAAGATGCACTTTGAGAGATGTGTAGCTGATAGAAGATGCACTTTGAGAGATGTGTAGCTGAGGGAAGATGCACTTTGAGAGATGTGTAGCTGATAGAAGATGCACTTTGAGAGATGTGTAGCTGAGGGAAGATGCACTTTGAGAGATGTGTAGCTGATAGAAGATGCACTTTGAGAGTGGTGTAGCTGAGGGAAGATGCACTTTGAGAGATGTGTAGCTGATAGAAGATGCACTTTGAGAGATGTGTAGCTAAGGGAAGATGCACTTTGAGAGATGTGTAGCTGATAGAAGATGCACTTTGAGAGATGTGTAGCTGAGGGAAGATGCACTTTGAGAGATGTGTAGCTGATGGAAGATGCACTTTGAGAGATGTGTAGCTGAGGGAAGATGCACTTTGAGAGATGTGTAGCTGAGGGAAGATGCACTTTGAGAGATGTGTAGCTGATAGAAGATGCACTTTGAGAGTGGTGTAGCTGAGGGAAGATGCACTTTGAGAGATGTGTAGCTGATAGAAGATGCACTTTGAGAGATGTGTAGCTAAGGGAAGATGCACTTTGAGAGATGTGTAGCTGATAGAAGATGCACTTTGAGAGATGTGTAGCTGAGGGAAGATGCACTTTGAGAGATGTGTAGCTGATGGAAGATGCACTTTGAGAGATGTGTAGCTGAGGGAAGATGCACTTTGGGAGATGTGTAGCTGATAGAAGATGCACTTTGAGAGATGTGTAGCTGAGGGAAGATGCACTTTGGGAGATGTGTAGCTGATAGAAGATGCACTTTGAGAGATGTGTAGCTGAGGGAAGATGCACTTTGAGAGATGTGTAGCTGAGGGAAGATGCACTTTGAGAGATGTGTAGCTGATAGAAGATGCACTTTGAGAGATGTGTAGCTGAGGGAAGATGCACTTTGAGAGATGTGTAGCTGATAGAAGATGCACTTTGAGAGATGTGTAGCTAAGGGAAGATGCACTTTGAGAGATGTGTAGCTGAGGGAAGATGCACTTTGAGAGATGTGTAGCTGAGGGAAGATGCACTTTGAGAGATGTGTAGCTGAGGGAAGATGCACTTTGAGAGATGTGTAGCTGAGGGAAGATGCACTTTGAGAGATGTGTAGCTGATAGAAGATGCACTTTGAGAGATGTGTAGCTGAGGGAAGATGTATGGAATTATTTTGTCAGCTGCAATCACGTTAACTGAACTCTAGTCCAGGAACACTTGAAAAATGCACCTACCTCGTTGTTTACATCAAATAGCCCGTGCTGGATCTTATGGTATACCTCTTTGGCAGTGTCTATAAATGCCTAGGAAACAGAAGTCAGATTCATCTTCTAAAAGATACTAACACAGAACCTCCCTGGCCTGCAAGCAAGTCGGAGAAACTCTAGAGATTAAGGATAAAACTCAACCAAAACGCAGAACAGTCCTATAAAAAGCGCTTGCAGCTACAAACAATTTCATAGCTTGCAGGGTGTGTCTCAAATGGGCAGTTTTGAAAGAAACACATGTTATACCAAACATGATTTTTTTTTTGTTAACATGATATCCGGTGTCGTAGGAAATAAGTTGACCGGGAAATAAGTTGATCGCGCGAGCGCAGTAAGGCAAAAGTAGATTAAAGTTTGATTAAAGGGGAGGTTCACTGCATGGCTTGTTATTTTTATCTGGCCGTTTTATTTACTAGTCTGTGTGTGTTGGTGCGTGTTCGTATGAACTTTAAAATGTGTGATCGACGGCTCTTTATTCGGCAAAATGTTTTAAACCCCTGTCTTTTTATGTTTCTATAACATCGTTGTCAATCTGATGTAGTTTATGCATGATCGCGGTGATTTATTTATATATTAAATTATTTTACACGTCAAAATGTTGTCAATCTTTAATCAAAATGAAAATGTTTCAGTAATATAATCTAATGACATGCCACATCAATAATATTAGTAACAAGGTTGTATTGTTTGCACACAATACATTAACATAAATGCCATATTCTTCATAAACGTGACAATTGTATTCCTTGCAGTAATATATAGTATTACTAAGGGATAAGATTTGTACTGTGATTTGTGACCCTGTCAAATCCTCTTGATAGGACAAATACAGAAATGAAAAACGTATTGGTAGATATGATTGCTCGTTATGTCTTACATGGTGGCTGCACTGCAGGAATTTACCATTTTTAAAATCATGCTGATATACAGTAGCCTACATATACTGTATGATCTCTCTTTCTTACAATAGCTATCTTGGTTGGTATTGAACTACAGGTATTTACCACGGTTTACCAAAGACGTTAACTCTCTACTGTTTAACTAATTAATGTATTGGTTTCTTCCCACACTTGTAATTGAAATACATGCATGATGTTTGTTTTCTGTCCTAATTATACAAAGTACTGTATGTAAAGATAAATGAAAGAACAAATATAAAATAATAATACTGTATAAGCAACGTTTTTCAAGTACATCATGTGATTGATGTGCACCGTGGCATAGTTAGTGATCGCAGCAGGGAGCTTAATTTTTTCCATGATTGAAACTCATGCTTTAACTTTTGGACAATCACTCGCATACCTGCTGTCCATACTGTAGTGCTTCCCAAAACAAGAACACCTCCAGAAATGCAAAATAACGTCAATACGCAACACATTTTGCTAGTTAACATTTGTTACACAAACAGAATTACACATTAATATCACAGGCTACTTACAAATTTCATTTTAAATGATTTATTTGCTGCTAATATATATTACAGCGATATTCACATTACCTTATCTAGCGTCATACTGTCGAATATATCCGATCTACATGTTAATGTAAATTATACTTACAAAATTCATTAAAAATTATTTATTTTTTGTTAGGCTAATATATCTGATCTACAGCGATATTCACATTCCCTTATCTAGCGTCATACTGTCGAATATATCCGATCTACTTATAAATATAAATTATACTTACAAAATTCATTAAAAATGATTTACTGTTAGTTAATACACCCGATGTACTTATTTCCTGGGCTTGAGCCACTTATTTCCCAGCCTAAGCTCATAGACATTAGAACGGAACCTCCCCTTTAAATTCTAGAGCTTGATCAAATTATTTCCTGATCAACTTATTTCCTAGGACACTGGTACTGCACTGGATTAAAGAAATCTGTTTGAAAGCCATGCTTTCAGTTAGTGCTGCACTTCCCTGTCAATAACCAATCAGCTGCTTCCCCTCGTGACTGACGTGCTTTCAGCCAGTGACCCAGGAGACACTGCTGAGGTGACCCAGGAAGTGCAAACAGATAACCGGAGAATAAGGCATAGAAACTGAGAGCTTCCTTTAACCTAAAGCAGTACCAGATTGCATGTTTTAGAATGAAATACATGTTTGCTAGAACATGTGTTTCTTTCAAAACATATAAGAGCTATGCAGTTAATCAAAGTGCAAAATGGGTCAGATTTATACAATTATTTTGTCAGCTGCAATCACTTTAAGCAGGTTGTCCTTAAAGAACACATTTCAATTAATAGCAGTATCTAGTTTAACTGTAATCTTTTCAACAGTAAATCCTGTACTGTGTGCTCCACACAGAGTGATCCTGGTTCTAGCTGTGCGCTCCACACACACACTGATCCTGGTTCTGGCTGTGCGCTCCACACACACACACACACTGATCCTGGCTCTGGCTGTGTGCTCCACACACACACTGATCCTGGTTCTAGCTGTGCCCTCCACACACACACACACACACACACACACACACACACACTCACTGATCCTGGCTCTGGCTGTGTGCTCCACACACACACTGATCCTGGTTCTAGCTGTGCCCTCCACACAGAGTGATCCTGGTTCTGGCTGTGTGCTCCACACACAGAGTGATCCTGGTTCTGGCTGTGTGCTCCACACACAGAGTGATCCTGGTTCTGGCTGTGTGCTCCACACACAGAGTGATCCTGGTTCCTACCTCCTCCACATTGGCTGCAGTCTTGGCCGATGTTTCCATGAAGATCAGGCCGTGCTCCCTGGCGAACGCCTCCCCCTCCTCCCTCCCGACATCTCGCCGCAATTCCAGGTCACTGGAGTCCGGAGAAACGAGCAGGAAAACAACGGACAGACAAACGACCTACATCACCTTTTAAACGTAGCAGAAGCAATGCTTACCTATGCTCTACCATGCCTTCACAATTCCTTTTTACACTTTGCTTTTACTATGGGAAACTTTTATAAGACTATCCACAATGTCAACTAGCCAGCAACAGTTCTGTTGTCAATAAATTGTATTTATTTTATTAGCCTAAAGCTTTATAGGTGATGTAGATCTATTGCATACCTGTATCACTTAGACCCTTAGAAAAGTCTCCCATAGTAAATGCATAGCACAGTGTAATAAAGCACAGTGAAAGCATGGTTAAGCATTGGCAAGCATTGCAAAGCAGAAAGGTATAGTAAAGCATATTAAAAAAACATGGCAAACCATGATAAACTATGGTAAATATTATAGTATAACCATGGAAAAAAGCATGCGGGAAACAGTGCAAAATACAGAGCTTTAGAGTTTGGTGGTCACCTTCGCATTTCAGACTCGTATTTTTTTACCATTTGAGAAATATAGCCAAACTTAGACCAATTATTTCTGCATCTGATGCCGAGAGACTAAGGCATGCCTCTGTTTCATCTAGAATTGATTATTGGAATGCACTTTTTTCTGGTGTTCCAAAACATGTGGTATCCCGCTTGCAGCTTGTTCAGAATACCGCCGCTAGAATTCTGACTAAAGCTAGGAAAAGTGAACATATTACCCCTGTTTTGGTCTCTTTACACTGGCTCCCTGTGCAGTATAGAATTGATTTTAAGATGTTGCTGTTAACTTACAAGGCCCTGAATGGATTAGCACCTAGTTATTTGCAGGAGTAACTGACCCCGTATCTTCCAAACCGCACTCCGAGATCACAGGATGTGGGGCTGCTGGTTATTCACAGGGTCAACAAAAGCAACACGGGAGGTAGGGCTTTATCTCGAAGAGCTCTGAAATTATGGAATGCTCTGCCTTCGTTTGTCACGGAAGCTGGGACCGTTACAGTTTTCAAGTTAAGACTAAAAACAGACTTTTATAAAATGGCTTTCTTATCTTAGTGGGTTTTAATGTAACTTTAAAACTGCTGCTTTTGTATTATGTGTTATTTAAATGATCTGGCTGTGGCAGCTGTATGTGTGACATGCTGAACAAATGTATTGTGGTTTGTTCTTTTTTTTCTGCTATGTACTGTACAGTGCTTTGCGGTACGTTTGTATAAAAACGCTACACAAATACAATAAATAAATAAAATATAAAATACAGTGCAAAATACAGTGGTAAACCTTTATAAGGGCAGCTGGCATCTCTCTCTCTTTTACTTAGAGATGCAGGACTACAAGTACCAGAATGCATTGCGTCATTAACTAAAACTGGAAGTGGGAGTTTTTATGGGTAAAAGCAAAGCATCTGTGTCTGTGTCTGTGTGAGTATCTGCGTGAGTATGTGTGTCTGTGTGAGTGTGTGTGTGATTGAGCGTGTCTGTGTGAGTGACTGTGTGTGTTAGAGCTACAGTATGATGTAAATGGTGTTGATCATGACACATATGAACAGCATGTATGTATGTGTGTCTGTTTCATAGGATTGCTCTGCTTCTTACAACAGGTATTTTTCAGGGGCTCACAAACGAGTCAGTCCCTCCCCTTGTAGAGTATTTCCTGGGGTTCCTCATTGGAACACCTTGTTAATCACACAACAGGTTTCAGTTTAGGAGTCGTTTGTGACCAGCTGTGATTGAGAGGGGCGGAGCTATCCAAAGAGCAATGGGAAAGCGTCAGGTATGATTGACACCCGTTTCATTGGATTTTCCTCAGCTTGGAAATCTCTGGTCAGAAGCAAAGAATAAAGTGAAAATGATGTCATGGAGCAGAAAGCCCCTGCAGACCGGTGCACAATGAACAATAAAGACCTCTAGTCAAACACTCTGAAAGGAGGGAGGGATTTATTACAGTATTACACATGGCACTGAAAAAAAAAAAAAAAAAAAAAAGAAGCCAGCTGAATTGTAGATGGAGTTTAAGAGGCCAGCTGAATTGTAGATGGGGTTTAAGAAGCTAGCTGAATTGTAGATGGGGTTTAAGAAGCCAGCTGAATTGTAGATGGGGTTGAAGAAGCCAGCTGAATTGTAGATGGAGTTGAAGAAGCCAGCTGAATTGTAGATGGGGTTGAAGAAGCCAGCTGAATTGTAGATGGGGTTGAAGAAGCCAGCTGAATTGTAGATGGGGTTTCGAACAGCGAGTTGGACTTCAGAGTTTCTTACCTTTTGTTTCCGATCAGCATGATCACCATATTGGAGCTGGCATGCTGTCTGGCGTCTTCCAGCCAGGAGGTTAAATGGTTAAACGTCTCCCTTCTGTTAAAAAGGTGTTAAAAAAAAAAGCATCATTCACACTGCAGTACACTGCCGCCCCTCTGTGGTGAACTGCTGAACTGTGTATTTGTCCAACTTTCCCTTGTTATGGTGGTTACAGTCATTCTGAGTGCTTCTGGGTCCCGTTTTCAATCTTGAGTTCATTTTTCTATAAATCTACCTTTACCCGGCTGAGCTGCTCTGATCTTGTCTGGAGAATCCTAACTGCTGGGCTCTGAACAGCCTTCCGCATTCCATTCAGATCATGTGATTTTTCAACATACTTTAAAGAGTGGATGAGGAGGCGGGACCAACCAAGTTGAAAGGTCATTTTGTCACATGATCTGAATGGAATGCTGTTCAGTGCCCGGCATGTAGGATTCTCCAGACGAGCTCAGAGCCAGATAAACAAAACAAAAACAAAGAGAACAATGACACAGCACTACCCTAATACTGGAGCAGCAGAACCACACACAATGATACAGCACTACCCTAATACTGGAGCAGCAGAACCACACAGGATGATACAGCACTACCCTAATACTGGAGCAGCAGAACCACACAGGATGATACAGCACTACCCTAATACTGGAGCAGCAGAACCACACAGGATGATACAGCACTACCCTAATACTGGAGCAGCAGAACCACACACAATGATACAGCACTACCCTAATACTGGAGCAGCAGAACCACACAGGATGATACAGCACTACCCTAATACTGGAGCAGCAGAACCACACACAATGATACAGCACTACCCTAATACTGGAGCAGCAGAACCACACAGGATGATACAGCACTACCCTAATACTGGAGCAGCAGAACCACACACAATGATACAGCACTACCCTAATACTGGAGCAGCAGAACCACACAGGATGACACAGCACTACCCTAATACTGGAGCAGCAGAACCACACACAATGACACAGCACTACCCTGATACTGGAGCAGCAGAACCACACAGGATGATACAGCACTACCCTAATACTGGAGCAGCAGAACCACACACAATGATACAGCACTACCCTAATACTGGAGCAGCAGAACCACACACAATGATACAGCACTACCCTGATACTGGAGCAGCAGAACCACACAGGATGACACAGCACTACCCTAATACTGGAGCAGCAGAACCACACACAATGACACAGCACTACCCTAATACTGGAGCAGCAGAACCACACAGGATGATACAGCACTACCCTGATACTGGAGCAGCAGAACCACACACAATGACACAGCACTACCCTAATACTGGAGCAGCAGAACCACACACAATGATACAGCACTACCCTGATACTGGAGCAGCAGAACCACACAGGATGACACAGCACTACCCTAATACTGGAGCAGCAGAACCACACACAATGACACAGCACTACCCTAATACTGGAGCAGCAGAACCACACAGGATGATACAGCACTACCCTAATACTGGAGCAGCAGAACCACACACAATGACACAGCACTACCCTAATACTGGAGCAGCAGAACCACACACAATGATACAGCACTACCCTAATACTGGAGCAGCAGAACCACACAGGATGATACAGAACTACCCTAATACTGGAGCAGCAGAACCACACAGGATGATACAGCACTGCTCTAATACTGGAGCAGCAGAACCACACACAATGACACAGCACTACCCTAATACTGGAGCAGCAGAACCACACACAATGACACAGCACTACCCTGATACTGGAGCAGCAGAACCACACAGGATGATACAGCACTACCCTAATACTGGAGCAGCAGAACCACACACAATGACACAGCACTACCCTGATACTGGAGCAGCAGAACCACACAGGATGATACAGCACTACCCTAATACTGGAGCAGCAGAACCACACACAATGATACAGCACTACCCTGATACTGGAGCAGCAGAACCACACACAATGATACAGCACTGCTCTAATACTGGAGCAGCAGAACCACACACAATGACACAGCACTACCCTGATACTGGAGCAGCAGAACCACACAGGATGATACAGCACTACCCTAATACTGGAGCAGCAGAACCACACAGGATGATACAGAACTACCCTAATACTGGAGCAGCAGAACCACACACAATGACACAGCACTACCCTAATACTGGAGCAGCAGAACCACACACAATGACACAGCACTACCCTAATACTGGAGCAGCAGAACCACACACAATGACACAGCACTACCCTAATACTGGAGCAGCAGAACCACACACAATGACACAGCACTACCCTAATACTGGAGCAGCAGAACCACACACAATGACACAGCACTACCCTAATACTGGAGCAGCAGAACCACACACAATGACACAGCACTACCCTAATACTGGAGCAGCAGAACCACACAGGATGATACAGCACTACCCTGATACTGGAGCAGCAGAACCACACACAATGACACAGCACTACCCTGATACTGGAGCAGCAGAACCACACAGGATGATACAGCACTACCCTAATACTGGAGCAGCAGAACCACACAGGATGATACAGAACTACCCTAATACTGGAGCAGCAGAACCACACAGGATGATACAGCACTACCCTAATACTGGAGCAGCAGAACCACACACAATGATACAGCACTACCCTGATACTGGAGCAGCAGAACCACACAGGATGATACAGCACTACCCTAATACTGGAGCAGCAGAACCACACACAGGATGATACAGCACTACCCTAATACTGGAGCAGCAGAACCACACACAATGACACAGCGCTACCCTAATACTGGAGCAGCAGAACCACACACAATGATACAGCACTGCTCTAATACTGGAGCAGCAGAACCACACACAATGACACAGCACTACCCTAATACTGGAGCAGCAGAACCACACACAATGACACAGCACTACCCTAATACTGGAGCAGCAGAACCACACACAATGATACAGCACTACCCTAATACTGGAGCAGCAGAACCACACACAATGATACAGCACTACCCTAATACTGGAGCAGCAGAACCACACACAATGACACAGCACTACCCTAATACTGGAGCAGCAGAACCACACACAATGATACAGCACTACCCTAATACTGGAGCAGCAGAACCACACACAATGATACAGCACTACCCTAATACTGGAGCAGCAGAACCACACACAATGATACAGCACTACCCTGATACTGGAGCAGCAGAACCACACACAATGATACAGCACTACCCTAATACTGGAGCAGCAGAACCACACAGGATGATACAGCACTACCCTAATACTGGAGCAGCAGAACCACACAGGATGATACAGCACTACCCTAATACTAGAGCAGCAGAACCACACAGGATGATACAGCACTACCCTAATACTGGAGCAGCAGAACCACACGCAATGATACAGCACTGCTCTAATACTGGAGCAGCAGAACCACACACAGGATGATACAGCACTGCTCTAATACTGGAGCAGCAGAACCACACACAGGATGATACAGCACTACCCTAATACTGGAGCAGCAGAACCACACACAATGATACAGCACTACCCTAATACTGGAGCAGCAGAACCACACACAATGACACAGCACTACCCTAATACTGGAGCAGCAGAACCACACACAATGATACAGCACTACCCTGATACTGGAGCAGCAGAACCACACACAATGATACAGCACTACCCTGATACTGGAGCAGCAGAACCACACAGGATGATACAGCACTACCCTAATACTGGAGCAGCAGAACCACACAGGATGATACAGCACTACCCTAATACTAGAGCAGCAGAACCACACAGGATGATACAGCACTACCCTAATACTGGAGCAGCAGAACCACACGCAATGATACAGCACTGCTCTAATACTGGAGCAGCAGAACCACACACAGGATGATACAGCACTGCTCTAATACTGGAGCAGCAGAACCACACACAGGATGATACAGCACTACCCTAATACTGGAGCAGCAGAACCACACACAATGATACAGCACTACCCTAATACTGGAGCAGCAGAACCACACACAATGACACAGCACTACCCTAATACTGGAGCAGCAGAACCACACACAATGATACAGCACTACCCTGATACTGGAGCAGCAGAACCACACACAATGATACAGCACTACCCTGATACTGGAGCAGCAGAACCACACACAGGATGATACAGCACTACCCTAATACTGGAGCAGCAGAACCACACACAATGACACAGCACTACCCTGATACTGGAGCAGCAGAACCACACAGGATGATACAGCACTACCCTAATACTGGAGCAGCAGAACCACACACAATGATACAGCACTACCCTGATACTGGAGCAGCAGAACCACACACCATGATACAGCACTACCCTAATACTGGAGCAGCAGAACCACACACAATGACACAGCACTACCCTGATACTGGAGCAGCAGAACCACACACAGGATGATACAGCACTACCCTAATACTGGAGCAGCAGAACCACACACAGGATGATGGCATTGCCATACTGCTCTTTAACTTCACACGTTAAAACTCACCAAGGCCCAGCGCCACCACACCCTCTAGAGGCTGGAGGTCACAACAACTATACCAAAGCAGCTTGCAGATCCATAACTTTAACCACTGAATTATAAAACCAAACACACTGCTCTTAAACTCTGCACAGGTAAAACTAAAAGAAACTCGAGAAAGTCAAACAGACAAACTTTCTGGCGAATATACAATTCATTTTGATAGAAAAGCAGGAGTTCAATGGATAATAAAACACACATCTTGTGACAAGCCCTTGTGATGTCACAAACAGACCTCTTACCTGGTGATGTCATACACCAGCAAGGCCCCCGCAGCCCCTCTGTAGTACGAGCGGGTGATGGATCGGAATGACTCCTGCCCTGCCTGAAGAAAAATCACAAAACACACAAACACACTGCAGTGGAATGAGGCAGTTAGAATTCTCCAGGCAAGCTCAGAGCAACTCAAAGCTAGGTAAATGCAGATTGAGAAAAATTCACTCGATATTACCAGAATCACTCAGAATGATGATAGCACACATCCTAAAATAGCAAGGGGGGAATATTAAGATTAAAAAACTATTAAAGGGAGTGTAGCGAACATAATACATCTTACATTTATTCTGTTTTAACACATGTGTGTTTCAATTTTAAAACATCCAGTACTACACTAGATCCAGCAGTACACTTCCATGATCACCGCAGGGTGAAATGATCCCCATCCCTCTGATCTGAGAGCTTCCTTTAACCTAGTGCAGTACCAGATTTATTTTTATGAAAATGCAAATCTGCTATGACATGTGTATCAAAACTGCACATTGGAGACCTATATAGCAAATGGAAGCACAGGACAATTACATGGTATGGGTAAAGAAAGCCCTCTGTTTGCACGCCTTACTTTCAGATAGTCTTGCACTTCCTAGGTCATTTCACAGGGAGAGTGTAATTGCCCCCAACCCCATTCATTAACCAATCAGCCGCTGCTTCCCTATTGATTGACATCCTCTTAGTCAGTACTAAAATACTTACAGTGTCCCAGATTTGAAGTTTGATCTGTTTCCCATTGATGTCTATCATTCTTGCTCCAAACTCAACCCCTGTGAAGGGAAAGAGAGGAAAGCAAAGCAATTAGTGTAAAAAAGCATTACCTTCAATGACAATGTATTATACTGAGGGGTAATGGCAGCTCAAGCATAGTGCAGCTGCAATGGGGTGAGGCTGGTAGAATGGGACCACAGTGTGCTAACTATACCCTTCCCAAATGATCTTCAATGGAACTAGCTTCTTACCTATAGTGAGATCATGAACTGGCTGAAACCTCTTGTCTGTGAACTGTAGAAGCAGGCAAGACTTACCCACACCTAGCAAGGAAGAGAATTACATCAGAATTAGAACTGGGCAATAATACCAAACACAGAGGGAATGAGCTCAGATTATCTGCAGGGTGTTATTGCTGTAATACACTCCCTGTCCACTTTATTAGGATGTGTCTGTCTCCCCGATTGGGGTGGCATTGTCCTGGTGTGGGACCTGTTCTCTGGTATACCTGGGGTCCCCTGATTACTCTGCGAGGCTGAATGAACAGTTTAAGCACCGCTACAGACCCCCCCCCCCACAACGCTGACCCGATACTGCACCCGTCCAGGAGAACTGGTTTGAGGAGCATGACAGAGACTTCTTCCATGGCCATCCCCGGATCTCAATCCAACTGTTTGAACGTTTCGTCATCCCCATCCTCTGCCTGCCTAAATATTAATGAGTGAATGGATCCCTGGAGACGCCTTCCAACACCTTGTGGAGTCTGTGCCATGTCAATCATGAGTGAATGGATCCCTGGAGAAGCCTTCCAACACCTTGTGGAGTCTGTGCCATGTCAATAATGAGTGAATGGATCCCTGGAGACGCCTTCCAACACCTTGTGGAGTCTGTGCCATCTCAATAATGAGTGAATGGATCCCTGGAGACACCTTCCAACACCTTGTGGAGTCTGTGCCATGTCAATAATGAGTGAATGGATCCCTGGAGACACCTTCCAACACCTTGTGGAGTCTGTGCCATGTCAATCATGAGTGAATGGATCACTGGAGACACCTTCCAACACCTTGTGGAGTCTGTGCCATGTCAATAATGAGTGAATGGATCCCTGGAGACACCTTCCAACACCTTGTGGAGTCTGTGCCATGTCAATCATGAGTGAATGGATCCCTGGAGACGCCTTCCAACACCTTGTGGAGTCTGTGCCATGTCAATAATGAGTGAATGGATCCCTGGAGACACCTTCCAACACCTTGTGGAGTCTGTGCCATGTCAATCATGAGTGAATGGATCCCTGGAGACACCTTCCAACACCTTGTGGAGTCTGTGCCCTGTCAATAATGAGTGAATGGATCCCTGGAGACACCTTCCAACACCTTGTGGAGTCTGTGCCATGTCAATAATGAGTGAATGGATCCCTGGAGACGCCTTCCAACACCTTGTGGAGTCTGTGCCATGTCAATAATGAGTGAATGGATCCCTGGAGACGCCTTCCAACACCTTGTAGAGTCTGTGCCATGTCAATCATGAGTGAATGGATCCCTGGAGACGCCTTCCAACACCTTGTGGAGTCTGTGCCATGTCAATAATGTGAATGGATCCTCAAGACACCTTCCAACACCTTGTGGAGTCTGTGCCATGTCAATAATGAGTCAATGGATCCCTGGAGACGCCTTCCAACACCTTGTGGAGTCTGTGCCATGTCAATAATGTGAATGGATCCTCAAGACACCTTCCAACACCTTGTGGAGTCTGTGCCATGTCAATAATGAGTGAATGGATCCCTGGAGACACCTTCCAACACCTTGTGGAGTCTGTGCCATGTCAATAATGAGTGAATGGATCCCTGGAGACGCCTTCCAACACCTTGTGGAGTCTGTGCCATCTCAATAATGAGTGAATGGATCCCTGGAGTCGCCTTCCAACACCTTGTGGAGTCTGTGCCATGTCAATAATGAGTGAATGGATCCCTGGAGACGCCTTCCAACACCTTGTGGAGTCTGTGCCATCTCAATAATGAGTGAATGGATCCCTGGAGTCGCCTTCCAACACCTTGTGGAGTCTGTGCCATGTTAAGGCTGTGATCAGAGCAAACGGTTCTAATAAAGTGACCAGGAAGTGAAAATGTATTTTAGTTTATGTCTTTTTCTGATGATTCGGTTGGAAAAGCAAATTTTAGTTAAGTTCGTTTTTGTAATATGATTTCATTTTTTTGGTTAATACAAAGCGCCGCTTTGCAGAATCACGAATTCTCAAACAGTACTTAAATCCAAGAAATCTTATACCGCTACCGCAAAATAAACAAAACAATATTAAAAACAATTAATTTATATTAAAAAGTATATAATAATAATAATAATAATAATAATAATAATAATAATAATAATAATAATAATACGTTTTCTGTTAGCGTTGTATTAACTAATACTACCAACAGTTTCTTTATTAGCAGATACCAAATAGAAATTCAGCCATAATAAAAAAAGGAACGTTTTACTAAATCAAAACACTACACTGTTTATTATATGCCAACCCGTATTGCTAACTAAGCTTCATATCAATAAACAAAATATACCGGCCGCAAAAAACACGGATTCTGGTCCCAGGCAAGAACCCCTTCCGAGAATCGATCAGCATCGGGCGCCTCCCTCACAGTGCAAGCCATGAAACACAAAACTGCACACCATCATTGCGTTTCGGTTTTAGTAAACAAAAACAAGATCAACTATACGCACCTGTGTCTCCTATAATAATGTATTTAAAAAGGTATAAATACGACATCGTCACAGGCTCCCAGTGTGAAGGGAAACTGAACAAACAGTATTGTCTTGTTTCGAGGTTATTTATAATAGACGTTTCGTTCTCCTTGTTTCCCCCTCTATATATATATATAGATATATTTTTAAGGTTTAAATCGTCTATGAATATTGTTGCACTTGTCAGCGCGTCCCTACACCACCCAGCACTGTACATGCAAGCAGAACTGCAGGGGGCGGGGACTGCATCACAGAGAGGCGGGGCTAATTGATTATTCATGAAGGGGCGGGGTTAGTGAACGACAGCTCATGAAATATTTATCGATTGAATTTGATGCAAGAGTCTTTTAGAAGTGACCACGGGAGGAGGGTGGGGATTAACTGTAATTTGTATTTTCCATTTACTAACTCGAGTTTGTAATGGGCAGAAATCACATACCGACTTCACAACAACCGCATTTCACCTTAGGAGGCTGTGTGGTCCAGTGGTTAAAGAAACGGGCTTGTAACCAGGAGGTCCCCGGTTCAAATCCCACCTCAGCCACTGACTCATTGTGTGACCCTGAGCAAGTCACTTCACCTCCTTGTGCTCCGTCTTTCGGGTGAGACGTAGTTGTAAGTGACTCTGCAGGTGATGCATAGTTCACACACCCGAGTCTCTGTAAGTCGCCTTGGATAAAGGCGTCTGCTAAATAAACAAATAATAATAAATAAACAAATAATAATAATAATCCTGATGACCCTGTCAATGAACCACTCTGGCCTCTCTCTCTGCATTTGAAATAAAAGTGACTGAAACCGAGCAAATGAAACGTGGACCTGCTGTGTTTGAATTCTGATTTTACAGATGCGTTTAAAAGAACTTAACTCGTTGGTGGGCAGCGTTCAATATGCGTGTTTTTTTTTGTGGTGCTACGAGGCGTAAGTTGAACGGTATGTGTTAGCAAACGTTTTCAGAAATGGCGGAGAAAGTTGCACTGGGGTTATTTTTGGAGGAGTTTCTGGAAGACAGCGGTGTGTTAGTCAGCGTCAATGCCTGCATTTCAGTATACTCAGCAACGGATATCGCAGCGTTAGCGCCTGTGTGAGTGACAGCAGCGAGCTCATAGTCCAGTGAGGGCAGAAATTACCTTGAGACTGCTGTGCCATACTACACCGATGCTGCATTAAAGCGAGCAACATTCGAGCTATGTCATGTTTCATTTTTGCTGACATACAGAAATAGAGGTTTATGTATATATGTATCTGTCAGCGCGTACAGACTTACTTGGTAAGGTGAAACATCACCTGTCAGTATTTGCACTCCCCAGTCAGCTGTGTTCTAGTAGTTAATATTAGGGTTGCCAACTGGTCCCATAATTCCGGGAGACTTTAAAACAGGTCATTTTTTTTTTTTTTTTTTTTTTTTAGCTCACTTCTAACCGCAGAGTAATTGATTTTACTCAACGTGTAAAGTAAGTGTGAATTGTCGCGAAAAGGCAAGAGTTACTGAAAGCGCACACCTGTGTCCGGGGGCGGGAATTACTTTTCTGTGAGGATCGTCTCCATCAATCAGACCTCTACAGCTCGCTGATTTGGTGTGAAGTAGGTAGAAATATTAAATAAATAGAAACTTTAACCACAAAGTTAAACAAGAAAGAGGGCGGGTGAGTGAGTGAGTGCGTGCATGATTCTATACCGACGGAAGCGCACTATTTTGATAGACATTGTTTACCATATAAAATTTCAAGCAATACAATTTTAATACATGTTGTTATGATGCTCGCCCGATAGAGTCGCCGTCGCAATTAAACAATTGAACACATTTATCGAAGCCGCACACGCAATTCACACCCACTTTACTTGTAGATTTCAAATCGATTCATTTGTGGTTTAGAGGCGAGTTTAAAAACCTGACCTGTCTTAGTGTCCCGGAATTATGGGGCCAGTTGTCAATACTGCGCCCAGTTCATTCTGTGTTTTATTTTTTCCCCACAGAGACGCTGTGTAGTCACATGGCACCCTACCTTACTAACAGAACTGTGGAGCTGGAAAAGAAAATGCTGTGTTTATTTTGGCTCTTGGGCAACCAAGAGTCTTTCAGAGGTGTGGTGGACAGATCTGGAATGTCAGTGGGGACTATGCATTACATCTTGCACAGTGTCACACAGGCAATAGCTGACTTGCAAGCCGAATATATTCAGTGGCCTTCTCCTGCCCTGTTTCTTTCAATCTCTAAAGGGTTTCAAGACAGAACAGGATTTCCTGGAGTTATCAGAGATGTAGATGGCACACACATCCCAATCCCTGCACCAACACTCCACTGGAATTTCTACAGTAATATGAAGGGATATGCCAGCATACATCTTCAGTGTGTGACAGCAGCATGCGGTTTCCTGATGTGCATACGGGCTGGCCTGGGTCTGAGTGTTTAAGAACAGCCCGCTCTACAATCACCTACTTGGATTAAATGCAGCAGACTACCACCTGCTTGGAGATTCTGCCTGTCCTCTCAAACCATTTCTGCTGTCACCGTACCGAGACAATGGCCATTTGACAAACACTCAAAAGAACTTTAACAAAGTCCACAGCTCGACAAGAGTGGACATTGAACAAGCATTCTGGCCTGTTAAAATGCAAACGGAGGCGGCTGAAATACCCGGACATGCCCACAGTGTGTAATATTCCAGTGTGTTACAATCTCCTGCTTGAGACTGAAAAGTTGATTGCAGATGACATCACCACAGATGCTGAACCAGCGTTTGGCAATGTGGAGGATGATAGCAGTGCCCAAAGCAAAAGAGACGATAGCAGTGCCCAAAGCAAAAGAGATGATAGCAGTGCCCAAAGCAAAAGAGATGATAGCAGTGCCCAAAGCAAAAGAGATGATAGCAGTGCCCAAAGCAAAAGAGATGATAGCAGTGCCCAAAGCAAAAGAGATGATAGGATGATAGCAGTGCCCAAAGGAAAATAGATGATAGGATGATAGCAGTGCCCAAAGGAAAAGAGATGATAGCAGTGCCCAAAGCAAAAGAGATGATAGGATGATAGCAGTGCCCAAAGCAAAAGAGATGATAGCAGTGCCCAAAGCAAAAGAGATGATAGCAGTGCCCAAAGCAAAAGAGATGATAGCAGTGCCCAAAGCAAAAGAGATGATAGCAGTGCCCAAAGCAAAAGAGATGATAGCAGTGCCCAAAGCAAAAGAGATGATAGCAGTGCCCAAAGCAAAAGAGATGATAGGATGATAGCAGTGCCCAAAGGAAAATAGATGATAGGATGATAGCAGTGCCCAAAGGAAAAGAGATGATAGCAGTGCCCAAAGCAAAAGAGATGATAGGATGATAGCAGTGCCCAAAGGAAAAGAGATGATAGGATGATAGCAGTGCCCAAAGCAAAAGAGATGATAGGACGATAGCAGTGCCCAAAGCAAAAGAGATGATAGGACGATAGCAGTGCCCAAAGCAAAAGAGATGATAGGATGATAGCAGTGCCCAAAGCAAAAGAGATGATAGGATGATAGCAGTGCCCAAAGGAAAAGAGATGATAGGATGATAGCAGTGCCCAAAGGAAAAGAGATGATAGGATGATAGCAGTGCCCAAAGGAAGAGATGATAGGATGATAGCAGTGCCCAAAGCAAAAGAGATGATAGGATGATAGCAGTGCCCAAAGGAAGAGATGATAGGATGATAGCAGTGCCCAAAGCAAAAGAGATGATAGGATGATAGCAGTGCCCAAAGCAAAAGAGATGATAGGATGATAGCAGTGCCCAAAGGAAGAGATGATAGCAGTGCCCAAAGCAAAAGAGATGATAGCAGTGCCCAAAGCAAAAGAGATGATAGGATGATAGCAGTGCCCAAAGCAAAAGAGATGATAGGATGATAGCAGTGCCCAAAACAAAAGAGATGATAGGATGATAGCAGTGCCCAAAGGAAAAGAGATGATAGCAGTGCCCAAAGGAAAAGAGATGATAGGATGATAGCAGTGCCCAAAACAAAAGAGATGATAGGATGATAGCAGTGCCCAAAGGAAAAGAGATGATAGGATGATAGCAGTGCCCAAAGCAAAAGAGATGATAGGATGATAGCAGTGCCCAAAGGAAAAGAGATGATAGCAGTGCCCAAAGGAAAAGAGATGATAGGATGATAGCAGTGCCCAAAACAAAAGAGATGATATTGCAAATTCCTTGGCTTAGTTTTAAGTATGTACCCAGGTCTATATATTAGCGGCACCTGCTACCATAGGATTACCAGTTTGTCATGTGTGTGCTTACAGCCCAAGATGTACTGTATGTAATGTTATAGTCCTTTGTTAATATTCTGTAGTATATTCGGTTTCCTGTGCCATGTAAATAAGATGTTTTTCTACTATTGCTATATGCATCTAAAACACTGTATACAGCATGAAAAACAAATGGATTGACTAATAGGCTTGAACTTACTTTATTAGTATGTCTTACAAACGTCACCATAGGTGTACAAAAATAAGGTTAAAAAATATAACTCTTTCCAAGAAAAGAAAGAATGTTTGTCAGAATTAATTAACCCTTCTAACAGTGTTGGGGGGGGGGGGGGGGGGGACAGAAATAAGTAGCCTACATTCTTGTTTCAGTGTTTCTTTCAGTACATCTGTAAATGACTGAAGTCCTTCATTCCTTGTCCTTGCTACCTCAGCTCCAGCCTTCTGCATGTTCATGAGCTCGTGCATCTGCCGTTTTTGTTCCTGGGCAAAGTTCTGGAACCATGAAGGCGGGGTCACTGCCTCCTACTCTCCTCCTTTGTGTTCCTCTGCTTCCCCCAGCTGATCTAACACTGTCATCGCTTGATGGTGGGGGGGTGGGGGTACCTGTACGCCTTGGTGTGCAGCTTCTGGTGGGTGTTGTGAACCCAGCTTCTGTGTTACCTCTGGGAGGACTTTAATGTGTCTGTGGAAACCCCTGTAAGTCCCGCTACACAAAGCCATGGTCTGCATACCCGTATAGTAGAAACAGATCTTAGGACTTAGTCATATTATTATTATTACTACTACTAATAATACTTATAACACTAATATTCATATTAATAATAACTATATTAATAATTCCTCATGTACGGACTAACCAAGCTGGCTAAACAAACCATGTACACGACACCTCAGGTTTCAGTGCGCCCATATTACACTGTACCGCACAGTCAAGTACTACAACAATCATTTGTTTTTTCCACTACTAGACAGAAACTGAACACACGCCTGTACTTAAGAGCCCTCCTCTTCTTGTCACATGCATCCGGTGTGTGTTTGTAGTCATTTTGTCAGCTATCGTTCACCACACCTCATTTTTCTTTAGTGTGGCAGATTGAAAGTCATTCATATGATCTCGAAAGGTATCTGTGAGCAGAAGGGTGGTTTCATTGGACAGCCAGGCTCTGTGGTCCTACAGACAGCGGGTTACAAATGTGTTACCATAACATCTAAACTCACATGATGCTGAAGTCTTCTGCACTGTATTATGTTAACAGTTTGAATTGAGTATGTGATCAGTACTTTTTTTTTTTTTTTTACCTCGACTCTCTGTTTCATCACATTGTGCTTGAGGTCAGATTGGTTTGGGTCGACAGGCAGATCCCAGGACAGTATCTGTTAGAATTGGCAAATGTCTCTGATCGTCAACTTCAACAGGTGTCTCTAGAGATATACAAAACGTACACTGCAAGTATTACTGTACATGTATTGTTGGTTTACCAGGTAAGCAATACCGCATAAGTGCCCATATATCCTTAATTGTATTACCTGTATATTTAGGTTTGTAGTGTTACTGTTACCCATGTCATTGTGCACGTCCAGAAGTATAAGTATAAGGCTGTTTACTTCTTGTATGTATGGTAAACGCAGCGAAAAACTTTTTAAAAGCCAACAGCATTTACACATTACTGACTACAAGCATAGAAAATAATGTGCTTAACACAGATATGCAGGTTAAACTATCCATATTTGGTGAATTTTTACTGCACGTTGCACACTGGTAGTTCACCTCTACCATTTTTACACGCCCACAGAGTCACCTCCTGAGAGTGTTTGGATGTGCTGTTAAATTCACCGCTGAAGCAGCGGATTCACCGGGGATGAGAGTCGATGAACTGCAGAAAACCCAAATGGCCGCTCCCACTGCGGAAGTTTCCCTTGTTGTACAGAGATAGTGTTATCAATGTAATTGTAGTTTCAGAGACGCCATTTTTTTTTAAAATGGGTATGGAGTTGTGTGTGTGTGTGTTTTTTAAATAAATATATAACAGCGCTAATAAACATATTGATAAACAATATCACATTTGTCAACTTTTCCAGAGTAGCAGACTCAGCTGGTGACGTACAAGAATTCGATGAGAGAGAGAGACAGAGAGAGATTACATATATTTATCAGATTACATATATTTATCATGTATGTTCCTTTTATACTTCAAAAACAAATATGTTACAAAGTTGCGAAAAGTGAGCTAACTTGATTTGAAAGTGTATCCAGTATATTCATAGTTATAATTATTTACAGTTGCAGGCTAGCTTCTTTCTACATTTTAATGTAACACCAAGCTAGCTCCTAATTAGTCGGTTAAAGATAACTAGACCTTCGTCCCAATAAGCTTTCATCTCGCACGGGTCAGCCACAGCCTTGCATGCCGCAGCAGCAACCTTTCTATTGTTATTCAGCTCTGTTGATTCACCAAACTGTCCTCAAATACTCCGCAACGATGATCACCAAGCGATGTCACTTCTGACTCAGCGATGCATTGCACCGAAGAGTTTAGCAACGCTCCCTTAGCTAACGTTGCAGAGCGCTTCTCTGGAACAGTGCGTTCAATAGAAAACGTCACGGAACGTTCCGTACCGCTCTCGAACGCACGCCAGTCCCTCGGTGTGACGTCACTTCCTAGATACGGGGAGCCCGGAAGCGGGTTCCATGTTGATAGGAAGTTGTCTTTTTGAAATCCGTGAAAATGGAGGTGAGGGGTTTTTTTAATTCAGTATAATTTTAAAACAAAAAACAACCTAGAAACAATACTACCCGGGCTGTTTGCTATACAATAGTGTGGACTTGTATTTTTATTTTTAAATATATTGTTTGTTTAGATTGGTAAGTTTAAAGCATGTTCGTCGCTTTGTTGGCATGGCTTATGATTTGAGTTCTCTTTTAATTGTTTAATTTTACTTTCAACTTTATCTACACAGATACGTGATGTTACTGTTGAGTTCGTTCGATTCAAATGTGTTTATAAAAAGTTAGACCCGTTTTCTCGCCTCCAAATAAATCGCAGTGACGTCAGCGTCTGATTCTGGCCTTTTGCTATGTAAATAATACAACTTTATATGTTTCAACACAAATACACACATGTAATGCCGCTTTTACAGATATGTGACTTTTCTTGTTAGAGTAAAAACATAGAAACTGAAAAAAAAAAATCATTTACAGTAAATAAGATCATCATCCCTACGGAAGAAATATTAAATGTAATCAAGATAGTTTTAGAAAATCGTTATTTTACGTTTGTTAATAAGTTACAAGCAGAGTGATGGCGCAGCGATAGACCCCTGAGCTAATCCTTACTCTTATAACAAACCCCGATCCGGCTACCCGCTCCGCCGTCTTCAGTGTTGGCTCTGATCTCGGGTTACCCTCACGGCAATCCGGAGGCTTTCGGCAAGATGTTTCGCTCTCTTTGTCCGGGTAGCGTGGACGACGTTCAGCCCTTTGGCTCTGTCTTTGCCATGAGATTAAGAAAATCTCAGACGCCCCGCTGGCTCTCACAGGTACTTCATTCATTAATTACAATAATTGTACACTCAATTTACACAATACTAATTACAACATATACACACACAACCCACCCTTCGTGTGCAACGGTGCAAGGATAGCGCGTCAGCTGAGGATCCAGTAACGTGGCGCTGAGCTCCAGCCAATACAGCGCATAATAGGAGGGGTTTATCAAGAGATCTACCAGTGCAGTCCTGAAGTTCTCCCTCATGTAATAACATTATTATCGGGTACCATTTTGGATCAGTTTCAGTTTTATATATTTATGTGATTGAATTTCTCAGCGTTTCAGTAAATGGTTGTTTCACATACACACTGATTCCAAACGGGGCCCACAATAAACTCTGCCTTGTCCTTGCTTAAGCTACCCTTTCTATAAACCTTGCTGGAAACCCCGTAGAATAGAATGGAAAAGAGTAGAATAGAACAGGAGTAGAATAGAACAGAATGGAAAAGAATAGAACGGAATAGAGTAGAATAGAACAGAATGGAAAAGAATAGAACGGAATAGAGTAGAATAGAACAGAATGGAAAAGAATAGAACGGAATAGAGTAGAATAGAACAGAATGGAAAAGAATAGAACGGAATAGAGTAGAATAGAACAGAATGGAAAAGAATAGAACGGAATAGAGTAGAATAGAACGGAATAGAGTAGAATAGAACAGAATGGAGTAGAATAGAACGGAATAGAGTAGAATAGAACAGAATGGAGTTGAATAGAACAGAATGGAAAAAAGTCGAACACATTTAGAAGACAACAG
Source organism: Acipenser ruthenus (assembly GCF_902713425.1). Classification (NCBI taxonomy): domain Eukaryota; kingdom Metazoa; phylum Chordata; class Actinopteri; order Acipenseriformes; family Acipenseridae; genus Acipenser; species Acipenser ruthenus. The sequence goes on along the minus strand of NC_081232.1, from coordinate 1,738,051 downwards.
TTAAAATCACAAGTAAAAAAGCTCACACTGTACAGAGCTCTACAGTACGGCCGCTGCAGGTAGTAACACGAGGATGGTGTCTGTCTGTCTGTCTGTCTGTCTGTCTGTGTGTTTATTTCACATTAGAGTGGCCAGAAAGCTACTGCAGCTAACAGATACATTTAAACAAACTGGTAAGCCAACAGCGCCTGGTTTCCAAAGAAGCAAAGCACTCGGGACTATGAAAAGGCGTAGGAAAAACATATTATTATTACTGTGTAAAAATGAATTGATTGTGGTGCAGCTTTAAGACGGACAAACCTAGCGTTACACAGTGTTTATAACTGGGGTTTACGGGAAACAGCTGCTGTGGTCAGGCAGGAGAGTGTTATCGGACATCTTGCACTGGAGCCGGCCATTATTTATTGGGGGGGGGGGGTAAAGTCACACGTTTCCACAAACAAATTGCAAGACATTTGTGGATTTTAATTTTGTTTGCTTTTATTTACCATTACCAAACACAAAAGCGTGATTTATATCCCGTTGACGCGCCTAACTACTTATTAAACATTAAAAACACCTCAGATAGCAGTCTGGGTACCCCTATGCTGTATAATGGACTCTTCCGCGGTGGCCCATCGTATGGTCTTCTAGAGCAAAGCTGGTTCGCCTTTTCAAACAAAAAGAAGAGACTGAAGTGGCATATTGGGAACGGATAACCATTAAAGCGCTGTGATATTTAATCACACGACAGAAGCCGAGCCTTTATTTGCGATCTTTGAAGGTTTTTGGTACGCGATTCCTGTCAACGCTACCTTTAATAATGTAATGGTATTGTCAGTGTTGTCTTAACACGGACCCCCGTGTGCCGACTGGTGTTGCTGGGCCTAGCGATACACATTTACTTCTATTTTTAAATTATAAATACATGTTATTATTCGTACTAGCCTACTAATAATACGAAATTAACTATAAGCGACAGTGGAAATGGACCTGCATTTTTATTCCGGTTTCTCAGACGCCTCGATTCAATCAAATGAACAGCAATTCTTGGATAATTCACAAAACTACAACAGTTACAGCACCATCAACAAGGTGACGAATATATATGTGTGTGTGTGTGTGTATGTATGTATGTTATATATAAATACACACATATTTACGGTTGGTTACTCATCTTAGTTTGTGAGTAAACTGTATAATAGTTTGCTTTTGTGTTTTTAATTTGTTCACAGAATCAGACGCCAGTGGCACTCATTATCATCAACATCCACGTTTGTTTGTGTGTATGTACGTGTTGAATTGATGAGTGACTTTCTTTCTAACTTCTTCGCATAACTAGGCCTTGTCAGCTTCGACATTTTTACACACGGTTTTGTTTTTTAAACTTTATTACCATGACTATTTATTTGAAACGTTTTACAGTTTGAAATTGTGTAATGTGTGTCTAGATATTTGATTTTTCTTGCATTGCGTTATTTAACACTGCCCCATCACGCCACAAAGTTCCGAAGCTGTTTTTCCTGCTACTAAGTTTTCTGAAATTAAATAAATGGCTCGGGTGCGTCTTAATTGCAGCTGTTGGTTTTATTCATTATGTATTGCAGCTATCAAATCTGGGTTTAAATACCAGTATAAGGTATAGCAGTCCACACAAGAAAGACCCTGATACATTGCTGATACAGTCGTAGTTTCTTCTAGTTTTGCCTGTGAAGAGTTTGACTGAGAGTCTGAAGTTCTGGATGAACTGTGCAAGTTCCTCTTAAGGAACATGTACATTACAGCGCAGGCAGTTTGTTTTTTCATCCCTGTAATGTAATGAAAGTTTTAAACAATGCACATTTTTCTGCTTGCCCAGTTCGAAATAACCAGGCCCTTGGAGAGTTGAGCTGAAGGGTTAAACTATACAGAGTGCACCTCTTAATTACACCGTGTAACAATTTTTTTTTTTTTGGTTCCTGGGTAGTAAGTGTTATTTCCTAATTGCTTATGCCTCAAAAGTATAAAAAATGGCTATTATTCCCCACAAACTTTGCTTTTGTGACCAGGACAGTGATATTTTGAAATGTACCTATTTCCAATGAGAAAACGGGTGAATTTGTGTCTTTTCGTTCACATAAAGTCAGAAAAAAACAACATATGAATCCAAATTAACATGTATTTATACTAAAGTAATACAAAAATGACTACAAAAGATTTAGAAGTGAGTAGTTTTTCGAGATTTACGATTATACTGTAAATCACTTTCACGAATCAGCCCCCAAATGTAGTCTCCCATCATGTTCTCGTTATACTGTCCTTGGTAGCGGCGTTCAAAGTCCAGTATATCCTGGATGAAAGTGTTCAAGTCGCAGATCAGAGGAAGCGTCACCAACCTTTTTCCAGCTTCTTCACCCGTCAAGATGGGCTCTGCTTCTGCCACAATGTGACCAGTCTGTTCGAGGCAATCGGAATCGCCTGTAACCAGAATGAGTGGCGCCTCTTCATTGACAGCTCATCCAGGAGCCTCAAAGCCGTGCTGCTCCATAATGGTAACAAGTACCCGCCTCTTCCCCTGGCTCACTCGGTGCACCTCATAGAGGATTACAACAGCATCAAGACCTTGCTGGACGCCTTGAAGTATGATGAGTACGGCTGGGAGGTCATAGGAGACTTAAAAATGGTGGCATTCCTGATGGGTCTCCAAGGCGGTTTTACCAAGTTTCCCTGCTATCTTTGCCTTTGGGACAGCAGGGACACCAAGGCGCACTACCACAGGCGGGACTGGCCACAGCGGACCGAGTTCTCTGTGGGGAGGAACAACGTCAAGTGGGAGCCACTGGTGGACCCCCGGAAGGTGCTGATGCCACCACTGCACATCAAATTGGGCCTTATGAAACAATTTGTCAGAGCTCTAGATAAGGAGTCGGCAGCCTTCAAGTACCTTCAAGACTTCTTCCCTAAGCTGTCTGAGGCAAAGGTCAAAGCCGGTGTCTTCGTCGGACCACAGATAAAGAAGATCCTGGAGTGCAATGAATTCCCCAAGAAGCTCACTAGTAAGGAGAAAGCGGCTTGGAACAGCTTTGTCGCAGTGGTTCGGGGCTTCCTGGGCAATCACAAGGCCGAAAACTATGTGGAGCTGGTTGAGACTCTGGTGAAGAACTACGGCACAATGGGCTGTAGGATGTCCCTCAAAGTCCATATCCTTGATGCTCATCTTGATAAATTCAAGGAGAACATGGGAGCGTACTTGGAGGAGCAAGGCAAGCGCTTCCACCAGGATATACTGGACTTTGAACGCCGCTACCAAGGACAGTATAACGAGAACATGATGGGAGACTACATTTGGGGTCTGATTCGTGAAAGTGATTTACAGTATAATCATAAATCTCGAAAAACTACTCACTTCTAAATCTTTTGTAGTCATTTTTGTATTACTTTAGTATAAATACATGTTAATTTGGATTCATATGTTGTTTTTTTTCTGACTTTATGTGAACGAAAAGACACAAATTCGCCCGTTTTCTCATTGGAAATAGGTGAATTTCAAAATATCACTGTCCTGGTCACAAAAGCAAAGTTTGTGGGGAATAATAGCCATTTTCTATACTTTTGAGGCATAAGCAATTAGGAAATAACACTTACTACCCAGGAACAAAAATTGTGTTACATAGTGTTATAAATGTTTGTGTTTCTTTCTTGAGGTTTTAATCTTTCAAACCTGCTGGTCTGTGTTGCTGACAAAGTAATTCCATTCAATCTTACCCAGTTTGCATTGCCATCATTTCATAGATGTTCCTATATGAATAACACAGACACCATGGTAGAGGTGAATTAGACTTTATAATGGTCATTTATTTGAAGCTGTTAGTGAATAATATTTATTGAGCGCTCCTTGTAGAGACTTCAGTGCTGTACTTCCTAAAATCGCATGAAGGAATTAACATTGAAAACAAGTCAGTCACAGGAAAAGCCAATGGGTCTAGCTTCTGGGAGGTTTATATATTTTACACAAAGTGAATGGCAAAAAATATATTAAAAAAAGTGAAGAGTCCTTGTCTTAAAAAATGTTCTAAATAGTTTTTACTACAAGGATGAATTCCTTCAACGGGAAACGCACTAGACAGAGTGCAAGAGATGTTTGCCAGCTTTTACAAATTATGAGAAATACCATTAAAAATCAAATCCACCTTCAACATAATGTGTGCCTCTTTCAGAGAGGAAAGTGTGCGGTCTGTGATGGTAGTACAGTACATAAGGTTAGATTTACCAGAATGATTGTGTTAGCTCTGTGTCCTGTAGGAGATTTGAATGGGATACTTCACTCAGTAACCCTCTATTAAACAATTGCAGCCTGAATTGTACCCGAGTTGACAGATTGACCCCTTTACCCTCTCGGAACAATCCTCTCTTATTGTGTGTTTCAGTTTCCTGGAGGGAATGATCACTATCTCACCATCAGTGGAGCTGGACACCCCTTCCTCTCGTCAGCAGAGGTAGAGAGCATGTTTGAGTCCTTAACTGTGCAGAACAGGGGCCGAGTGCAGTACCCCAATACTACCCCCGTCGTTTCATTGTTAAATGTGCATAAGAGGAACAACACATTGAAGAAGAGGGGCTCTTTGTCATGGCTGCACCTCCCTCACATTATTATTATTATTATTATTATTATTATTATTATTATTATTATTAAGTCATTTAGCAGACGCTTTTATCCAAAGGGCCTTACAGAGACTAGGGTGTGAACTATGAACCACAACTGCTGCTGCTGAGTCACTTCCAATAGGACTGCGTTTTTAAGTCGGAGCACAAGGAGGTTCAGTGCCTTGCTCAGGGTCACACGCAGCGAGTCAGTTGCTGACCTGGGATTGAACTGGGAACCTCCTGGTAACAAACCCTTCTATAACGACTGGACCACCAAGCCTTATTAATCTATAACTGGAATAAAATTCAAAAAGAGCAGAATCCTTTAGCGTTTGGGATGTGTGCTGCACACTTCCAGCTGCATGGCCACTTCCCCTGTCTTGTGTGCCTGGGTTTGTAAGTGAGCTGTACAGAAGGTGTTGGCTGAGTTTTAATTTAATGACAGCGATACATTTCTCTCTACTGAGAGACAAGAAAATGTCCTCACGCTGAGAACTGCTTCAATCCTGTCCACTCTGTACGTCTGTGTGAGAGGTTGGATTGAAATCATAGACACCGGCCATAAGACTATCAGTAGGCCCCAGTGTCACTAAAATATTAAAACTTTATAAAGGGAAAATTCACTCCAAGGTAGATTGTGGTTAACGCTACAGCCTGCCCCTAAAAAAAAAACAAAAACAAAAACATCAGTCGCTCTGCCAAGCCTGTCAGGAGGGCGTGGCAGCGAGACACCACTTGTTGCTGCCATTGTCTCCGAGCAGAGAATGAGTTAAACTTCAACAAACCTGAATGCGTGCCACTTAATCCAACCCACATATCTGCCAACACCCACCTGAAAGGATAATAATTCAAAGAGGTATGTCTTTCGGCACATAGCATTAACCAATTAAGTAATTTTTGAGTTTGGAATTCGGTTTTGATTTTGAAATACTGGCCCAAAATATATATCTATATATATATATATATATATATATATAATTTTTAATGTTCTAACTGTCAGAATAATGTGAAAACAGGGATTCAGAAAGATTACAAGGTATTACGTTTATTGTAAAGCAGTTTGTATGTGTAGTATAATGAAGTTGGTGTGATTTTGTCTAAAATAGGTGAACCGAAACTCTGTGCCTCAGACGTGGTCTTGTATAACAAACTGTTCTACAATAAAATCCACTTAGAAAAATAAGATGTTGTGCGGAATGCAATCTAGGTGAATTGTACAATCCAAAGAATGATATTTTGTAAGATTTATATAATTTGAGATTATATTATTCCGATTAATACAACAGGTTTCGTTGTCTCTTGTGATATGTAGTGACTTTAGAGCTATGTAAACATAAAACTGCTCCAACATGCTTAAATATTTGAAGACAGATGTGTAGTGGACAAAAAGTTGTATTAAAAAATATGTTTATTTTGCAGTTGATGATTACTGGGATAATCTTGCATTGATGTAAGAACTGCTGCATTCATGATTTGCACACACTGTCCTTCTCCAGGGGCATCGCATGATCACGCCTGTTCCGCTCGCTCTACTTCTAGTCAGAAAGCAATGTTTCTTTCAGTGTTTCAAAATTCAGAACTTTTGAGTGTTTAGTAGTTCTGGGTGGTACATGTATTCAATGAATCTTCAGCACTCTTCAATGATTGTATCAGAATCTGGGAATACATAGAGGTATCTGTGTGTGCACGTCGGATTTTTGCCTCGATCTAGAGAACCCCTCTGTCAAATTGTGCTAAAAAATGGTGAGGAACTAACCTACAGAAGAGGAGTCCGCTGTCACTCCTGATCCTCACTCTGTGTTCCTTGTTGTTTCTGGCTCCAGACCTTCCAGACCTTCCACACCCCGAGCCTGGGGGATGAGGAATTCGAGATCCCCCCCATCTCGCTGGACCCCGACCCCTCCCTGGCGGTCTCCGATGTGGTGGGGCACTTCGACGGGCTGCAGGACCCTGCCCTGACAGCAGGGGGCAGCGCTGGGGCCGACCCTGTGGGGTACAGCACCCCCTTCACCTCCCAGGGGCTCGAGCATCTCAACATCGGGGGCAGAGGGGGGGAGCTGATGGGGGCCACGCTCAATATGGTGAGGGATCAGGGAGGGGTGTGGGGCTGTCCATCTCTGTGTGTGTCTGTCTGTCTTGTCTACATGTTAGGGGTAGAACATACCTATGGGCCAGACAGTCACCACTTTAAAAAGCAATATTAATAAATCATGTGTTTGGTCTGGAGCTCTATTTGTGAACGCACTGTTTTGTAACGCTGTGCTGTTCATGCACTATATTTTAATAAACTGCTTGGCATTTTAAAAACTATTTAATAATGTTCTAAAATGCCATTTATATGTTAATGTATTGCAACCTCAGCTGTCCATCTGAAACTGCACGCTCCACAGTTGCTTTCTGTTTTAATAGCTGAATACAATTGAAATTTTGACTTTGCTAGTTTGCTATTGGTATGCACTTTAAACACACATACACATTACTATGAGGACTGTCAGTTTCTAGCTGACTAGTCTGTGCTGACCCTAGTGTGTGTGAGAGAGAGATCAGAGACATTGGTCTGACTCAGTGAAGGAGGCTGTGCTGTATAATGAACTCCTTTGTGTCGATTCTCTCTCCTCAGGACATGTCTCACTCGCTGGGCTCCCAGTACACCTCCAGTTCTTCCATGACCATCAACGTGCCTCTGTCAGACCTCAACCACCACAGCCTGATGGGCCATAGGCAGCTGACCACCATCGACCAATCGGAGCTGACCTCGCAGCTGGGCCTGAGCCTGGGGGGAGGGACCATCATGCCCCGCCCACAGTCCCCGGAAGAGCTGCTGTCGGACACGCCGTCCCCCTCCAGCTCCCTGCACGAGGAGGAGGCTGAGGAGTTCAAGAGGGTGGGGCTCCTGCAGCATACACAGTGCCATTCAGTGTAGTGCAGTGCAATACAATAGTCACAACATTGAAATACAGTACAGTACATAGAGAATACTGCAGGGGTAGTGTGTGATATGAGCATTGAATGCTCACCCGAGGGGTGGGATGCTACATAAACCCAGAGGCTGGGCATTACATTCTCATTTATCAATACAGTACTACTCAGTGCAGTACATAGCTGTGTTGCACGGTGCAATGCAATACACTGGTATGCACTACAGCATAGTACGCTGCAGTACAGTACACATTTTGGGAGCTAGTTAGTTTAGCATTTAAATGCTTGTGTCCAATGAACTTCCATCTCCATTCATGCCTTTATAAGCCCTTTTGAGAGAGTGCGTCTTGAATCGCAGCACATGGAAGTTCACTAATGAGTCCCTGAAACTGCTGAATGATTGGAGGCTTCTGGCAAGAGAAACTGGATTTGCTATCAGACTGACGAAACACAGGCAAGACAGATAATTGCAGCTGAATAGGAATGCATTTAGCTGATTATGTTCTGACAAGTTATTGCATATCTGCCTCATGGTGTCACACTTGCTTTTTTACACACATCTAGAGAGCCGTTTATCTGATTGCAGTGAATTTAGGACATTCCTGTTTATCAGAATCCGGGGCTTCTGTCTGTCAAAGTGATGTGTGTCACTGACTTGTTTATTATTTCCTTCTCTCCCCTCTCTCTCTCTCTTTCTCCCCCTCCCTCCCTCCCTCCCTCCCTCCCTCAATCTCTGCCTCTCCCCTGTTCTGCCCTCTCGCTCCTGTCTCTGCCCCCCCCCCCCCCCCCCCCCCCCAGCTATCGGAGAAGCGCATTGTAGTGGAGTCTCCCGTCACCATGTCCCCTGGGCTGGTGGGAGTGAGTGTGGGGGGAGGGGGCAGCGTGGTGGTCCGCAAGACGAAGCCCCCCAAGAAGACTACGAAGAAGAAGAAGGATCCGAACGAGCCTCAGAAGCCGGTGTCGGCCTACGCGCTGTTTTTCAGAGACACGCAGGCTGCCATCAAGGGGCAGAACCCCAGCGCCACCTTCGGGGAGGTCAGCAAGATCGTGGCCTCCATGTGGGACAGCCTGGGAGAGGAGCAGAAACAGGTGGGGACTGGGGTGAAACTGGATGGGTACTTGGGTGACTAAGTGAAACTGAAGAGAATTGTGGGAACTCAGCTTAACTGAAGCCCTTTTGGCTGCAGTGTGGAGGCTGTGGAGAGATTTGAGCCACATGCTGCAGTTTCACAGTAAAACCTTCTACTCTAATGCTCTTGATGGGTTCGCTGGAAACGGGAATGGAATGGGGTGAAACTGATGCCATTGTGGCTCCTGTGCAGAGGCGGCTCACTGTTCAGGGACTATGGAGAGGTTTGAGCCAAGATGGCAGCCACAGGGCACAGTTTCAAAGTAAACCACTCGAGTCTTATGAGTGTGTTGGCAAGGATATTTCTGAACAAGATGCAAGCACCACACAGTATTAGACTCTCTCCCTCTCCCTCTCCAGGTTTACAAAAGGAAGACTGAAGCTGCCAAGAAGGAGTACCTGAAAGCACTGGCAGCCTACCGGGCCAATCAGGTCTCTCAGGTAAGACAAGCAATCATTATTATAATTATTATTATTATTATTATTTATTTCTTAGGAGACGCCCTTATCCAGGGCGACTTATAATTGTTACAAGATATTATTTTTACAGACAATTACATTATTTTTTTACACATTATTTTTACATACAATTACCAATTTATACAGTTGGGTTTTTACTGGAGCAATCTAGGTAAAGTACCGTGCTCAAGGGTACAGCAGCAGTGTCCCCCACCTGGGATTGAACCCACGACCCTCCGTTCTAGAGCCCTAACCACTACTCCACACTGCTGCCATGTTGCTTGCCTGGTAAGCTTGGTGGTCCAGTGGTTAAAGAAAGGGGTTTGTTACCAGGAGGTTCCTGGTAGTTCAAATCCCGGCTCAGCCACTGACTCACTGTGTGTGACCCTGAGCAAGTCACTTAACTTCCTTGTGCTCCGTCCTTCGGATGAGACGTAAAACCAAGGTCCTATTGTAAGTGACTCTGCAGCAGCAAGTGTTGTTGATGCATAGTTCACCCCCCTGGTCTCTGGAAGTTGCTTTGGATAAAAGCGTCTGCTAAATGGCAAATTAATAATAATAACATACACTGTGGGTGGAAGAAAGACTGCCATTGCAAAGCAGATTCAGCCATTCCAAGTTTTACTACAAGCTTGATTAGTCCTGGTGCATACCTCGGGTGTATCTTATTAAACCAGGAATGCAGACCTGCTAACCTCTGCGCATTTTGCGTATCCGCTACGCATTTTGGTAATACGCGGGTACGCTTTTATCAGAGATGATACGCAATAATACGTAATCCATATTTCACTCATAGTCTATGATGTTGCCTGTAGTTATAGAAAGTGTTGCATCTAAAGTCAGGGCCGGCCTTGGGGCAAGGCAAGCAAGATAGATTAACCAATCAGGTTTTGAGTTTAGTTGACGATCCAACCTCCGTTTTAAAAAAAAAAAAAAAAAAAAAGTTATCGTGGGTTGACTGACAGAAATTCCCCCCACCTAGTTTCTTTGTATAATCACTGCCATTCTGCTGTAGCCTATCAGGCTTTGTTGAGCTGACTCGCTTGTTTCAACTGCCAGTTTCAGACACACTGGAGGGAGTGTGAAGTACTGTGACTTGTGAAGAAATTATTTATTTCAAACTGGCTACGGTACCTTTGTTTTTTAATTAATGCATTAGTTATGCATTCATTTTTTTTGTCTGGGGAAAAAACCCACTTGCGTTAAAAAAAACCCAAAAAAAACAAACAAAAAAACAATGTGCTCGGTTTAGATAATTGCATCGCTTGAAAAGAAAATACAGCTGAATGAGGATTTTACGAGAGTGGAAAGGGTGTAAGTACACACATTTATTATAATAATATAGTACAGTATTTAAGTTTAATATTCTGTGCTTGGCTCGTTGTCCCGTTTTTCACAAACGCCTGTTCCCATACAGGGATGTCAGTAAAATTCGATTTTATAAAAATGAGCACAGCATTAACATTGTTAATGTGGTTAAGGGACGTAAGGCTTCTGTTTACTTTGCATGTAGCGTACAATTACATTGTAGATAAATGCCATTTCATTGTGCTTTAAACAAGTCATAAACGGCTGGTTTGTGATTTTATATTGTAGTTCAGTAAGATCATTAATGTAGCATTATGGATTTTGTTAGCGGTAAAAAAAATTTTTTATGCAAGGACTGGGAGTAATCGACCTGCATAAATGTAATCCTGTTTAACTGTATAGCTAAATATTTATGAAAAATCGGCCACACAAGTAAGCGTGTTGTAGTGGGACTTAATACTACTACTACTAATAATAACGTAATATCAGAACTACCAATACATGCTTACTGATATTAACCTTTTATGAAGCGCTCACTACAGACGAATGGGTCCAGTCTTCTTGGTTTTTTTTATTCTCTTTTAATCGCTGAAATCCATTTTACCCTCCTGTCTGGATCAGCAGGAATCCTGTAGAAGGAAACTTTATATTTATGTCCAGAACAAAAGAATCGGGCATTACTGTGATGTTACCGCGCTAGGCATTTTGGTCATCTTCCACAGTAATGCTGACTGTGAAAGAGTGTTCAGCTTGGTGACCAAAAACAAAACCCAACACAGAGCCAGCCTGAGCACAGACATGCTAAGATCACTGGTAACGCACAAAGTCATGATGTCAGCGAAGCAGCGAGTGTGTCACACACAAACCTTTAGTGACACCTTGCTCAGGAAAGCCAAGTCAACCACCTATGAAGCTAAACATTCAGGATCTGAAAGTGCAGTTTGACCTGTTGGATTCCTTTCTGTTCCAAACAACTCACTTTGTGGATAGCTATTACATTTGGTGCTGACTCAGTGACTATTTACAAGTTTGTTTTTTTTCCTTTTTTGAAAGTGCTTTGTTTCTCTGTTTTTAGAAGCTTATACTTTTCAATTTGTTATGTTTTGACAGTAAGTAAATTACAAACATACTACAAAAATTGATATTTTCTGTACTTGAAAATTTTCAGTTGGTATAAATTAAAAAGGTTTCATCTATACGAAGGTAAACAAAATTAAATTTAAACTGGAACAATCATAGCTAATCTCATTATTTTATTTTTTTTACTGAAAAATTCATACTCAAAACTCACCAGAGTATATCATTTGGCTGTTTTATACCCTGAAACAATTCCGGGCAGAAGCCCCCCGGACCCCCCCCCCCCCCCCCGAGATGTCTGCGTGAAAGAGTGCTACTCAAAAAAAAAAAAAAAAAAATTTTCAAGGTTGGCAGGTCTGGGAATGGATCAAACTGCTATGCAATGGGAGTCTTATTTCCATTGCTGTTGTAGTTATTCCACTTTCCTCCACTTTCCAATGAGAGATGGTTTTAAAAAAACTTGTTTCTGTATAATGTTATACAGAAAATTCAATCTGCACTATCTGGAAGTCTGTTTAAAGTCTTCATAGACACTATAAATAAGCACATGTGCCATTTTTTCAAACAAAACGATCAGGATTATTTACTTCAGCGCCAGTAATTTTCATTATTGTGTTAAACCCCCTCCCAGGCCCCTCATGGGAATCAATGCAACATGCTCAAAGAAAGTGAACGTTATTAATTGTGTTTTTTGATGCTATCAATAGTGAACTCTCTGTCTGTCTGCACCTGTCTCTCTGTCTCAGTGTGTGTCTGTCCCTGTGTATCTCTGTTTGTCACTGACGTGTTATTTTCTCTTCGCAGACTGTGATGGAAGTCATGGATACAGAGCCTCCCTCAACCCCTCCACCACCTCCCACTCCCCCAGCTGCCCCCAAACCCACTCGCCCACACACCCCCTCCCCCAGCGCCAACACCAACACCATAACCAACATCTGCACCTCCAACATCATCCTGAACCACCCGCAGGTCATCACCCGGTCCAGAACGGGGGCTATTGTGCCCCCGCACCCACCCCTCTCCTCCCAGAGCAGCCCCAGCCAGCACACTCACACCGTCACCAAGATCATCATCTCCAAACAGATGCTGGCGTCCGGCTTGCACCACCAGCAAATCCCAACCTCCATGGTGACGGTCATCCCGTCCTCCAGGGGGCTCCAAATCCAGCAGGCTGCCCCCACTGCCACCCCCACCTCCAGCCCTCGCCCTTTTCTCAGCCAGCCTCCTCCTCTCCAGCAAATGCAGCAGCCCCCACCCCCCCGCCTGCAGCAGATGGTGCATACCTCCCAGCAGCTGCCTCCGCCCCCTTTGCAAGCCAAACCCAGAGGGGCGGGACTAACCATCACCACAGCTCCGCCCCCTCGCCTGCAGATCAAGATACTCCCCGCCCTTGCTCCGGTCTCCTCCTCCTCCCCTCTGCAGATTCAGGCTCAGCCTGTTGCTACTGTGGTCCCGAGCCCGACCACTCCTCCTGTCCTTGTCAGCCCCTCTCCTCCCCCCCCCGCTCTCATAGTTGGTGCAGTCTCTGCTTCCACCGCTCCCTCCTCCCCCACTGCCTGTTTGGAAGTGGCGCAGTCCGTTGGGGGTCCCCTGGTTTCTGCTGTTTCCGCCTCCTCCTCTCCTCTGCTTGGGGCTCGAGTGCAGGAAGAGGCTGAGGACTTCAATGCTGGAGAGGTATTTGTGTCCCGTTTTAGCATCGTTGTTGTTATTGCAGGGTTTTGGGGTTCAGAGCTCCCCTCAAGTTAGTATATTATTCACATGATCAGAAATGTGAGGTTAAATAAATTGTTCCCCACCCCCCCTCATAGGCATGAACTATTAGTAAACCTACAGGTGAGACTTGTTCAAACTGTGCCTGATTGTTCAAACTCCTGGCACCTGTGCATTTCAATACAATACATAAACAAGGCAAGTTGTGAACCCCAGGACTGGGTGCTGCAGCAGGGCTAGTGTGAGTTTCTAATCCTGCTCAAACTCCTGGCACCTGATCAATTCAATGTTATTAATAATTATAATAATAATAATAGACTTAATTGAGGGAAGTTCTGAAGCCCTGGACTGGGTGCAGCAGCAGGACTGGTGTGAGTTACAAGCCCTGTTATTGTTACTGTTAGAACAACTACACATACAAATCTGTTATCTTGTGCATAACGCAACAAGATTGGGAACATTATCTTCTACAGGCTTTTCAAACCTTTACTTGCCTCATGCTTTTGTAGCAAGGTGATGTCTAGTATCTTCATACACTGTGCATTGCAATGATTCCCCCCCTCTCTTTGTTCTCTCAGATGGAGGTGGAGCTGGTGAGTGGCTCGCCTCCCCATCCCAGTCGCTGTGTGCGCGCAGGCTGCACCAACACCCCTGTGGAGAGCCAGGGCTGGGACCACGAGTACTGCAGCAACCAGTGCGTGGCTGACCACTGCAGGTAAAACACCACCGATCTGGAGATACTGCACAATAGGGCTGACCAAAAATCAGTTGTATTTTGGACTACAAGTCCTTCAGCTGGAAGGAAAAAGCAGTGCTGTGAACAGTGTTATAAATAGTGCTGGGACAAGTATCCGAATGTTCAAACCACTATTTTTTGACATGTATTTGGATACAAAAATCAGATGTTTGTATTCGCTACAAATGACAAAAATACCTTGCACGTATTTACTGTCTCACCAGAATTTTCAAAAAGTGGCAAATGAAAAAGAGCTCACAGTTACCTTACCATTGGCCTCCACCTGTGAACCATTAAAGTTGCTGTCACATTTTCTGGATAAAAACCCCACTGTTGAAGGATCATTGGTCAGGCTGTGAATCTGAAGGAAAATGAAGACCAAAGAGCATTCTACAGAAGTTAGAGATAAAGTAATACAAATGCATTGATTAGGGAAAGGGTACAAAATAATATCCAAGTGTTTGGATATCCCAGTGAGCACAGTTGGATCAATAATCAGGAAGTGGAAGCTGCATCACACCACCCAGTCACTGCCAAGAAAAGGCCATCCCTCAAAACTCAGCGCTCTAACAAGGAGACTTGTGAGAGAAGCCACAGAGAGGCCAACAATCACTTTGAAGGAGCTACAGAGTTCAGTGGCTGGGAGTGGAGTAATGGTGCACCAGTCAACCATATCAAGAGCTCTGCATAACACTGGCCTGTGGGAGGGTGGCAAGAAAGAAGCCTTTACTCAAAAAAGTACCATCTGAAAGCACGTCTGGAGTTTGATGAGACCAAGACAGAGCTTTTTGGCCAAAACTCAAAGCGCTAGGTGTGGCGCAAACCTAACACTGGGCAGCAGTGTGGAGTAGTGGTTAGGGTTCTGGACTCTTGACCGGAGGGTCATGGGTTCAATCCCAGGTGGGGACACTGCTGCTGTACCCTTGAGCAAAGTACTTTACCTAGATTGCTCCAGTAAAAACCCAACTGTATAAATGGGGAATTGTATGTAAAAAATAATGTGATGTCTTGTAACAATTGTAAGTCGCCCTGGATAAGGGTGTCTGCTAAGAAATAAATAATAATAATAATTATAATAATAACACTGCCCATGCCTCAAGACACACCATCCCTACAGTGAAGTATGGTGGTGGCAGCATCATGCTGTGGTGATGCTTCTCATCAGCAGGGACTGGGCATCTTGTTAAAATTGAAGTAAGAATGGATGGAGCAAAATACAGGGAAATACTGCAAGAGAACCTGCTTCAGTCCGCTAAAAAACTGAAGCTTGGGAGGAAATTCACCTTTCAGCAGGACAATGATCCCAAGCACAAGGCCAAAGCAACACTGGAGTGGCTCAAGAACAAAAAGGTGAATGTCCTACGGTGGCCCAGTCAAAGTCCTGATCTCAATCCCACAAGCGTCGTCCAACCAACCTGAACAACCTGGAGCAAATCTGCCAAGAAGAATGGGCCAAAATCACTCCGACACTGTGTGCAAAGCTGGTACATACTTACCCCAAAAGACTTAAAGCTGTTATTGCAGCGAAAGGTGGCTCTACCAAATATTAATGTGTGGGGGTTGAATACTTAGGCAAGCAAGATATTTCAGTTTTTTATTTTTCTTAAAAATATTTCCCAACATAAAACCAATGTCACCTTACAATAATTGATTTTGAGTTTCAGTGTTTTAAAATAAAATATCAAACAGAACGAAATTTCAATGTACCATTTGTAATTCAGTAATATGAGAGAATTTGTCAGGGGTCTGAATACTTTAGCAAGGCACTAATATATATATATATATATATATATATATATATATATATATATATATTACACACTGCCTATAGTAAGTATTCACCCCCCTTGGACATTTTCACAGTTTGTTGTGTTACAACCTGAAATGTTGATGCATTTAAATGGGATTTTCTTTGATTTACACAACCTACTCAACACTTTCAACGTGTGAAAAAATGGGGTGGTGAAAAAACAAATCAATTAAAAATAAAAACCTGAAAAGTCTTCATTAGACAAGTATTCACCCCCGTGGCTGTGACACTCCTAAATAAGCTCAGGTGCAACCAATTGCCTTCAGAATTCACACAATAAGTTAAATGGAGTCCATCTGTGTGCAATAAAAGTGGTTCACATGATTTCAGATTAAATACACTTGTCTCTGTAAGGTCCTACAGTTGGGTAGTGCATTCAAAGCAAAGCCACTACCATGAAGACCAAGGAGCTTTCAAAACAACTCCGGGATAAAGCTGTGGAAAGGCACAGATCAGGGGAGGGCTATAAAAAGATTTCAAAGGCATTGAATATCCCTTGGAGCACAGTCAAGTCGATCATTAAGAAGTGGAAGGTATACGGCACCACCCAGAATCTGCTTAGAGCAGGCTGTCCTCCCAGACTGAGCAGCCGGGTAAGAAGGGCATTGGTCAGAGAAGTCAGCAAGAGGCCAATGACCACTCTGAAAGACCTACAGCGTTCCATGGCTGAGATGGAAGAAACTGTCCATGTGTTAACAATAGCTCGGGTACTCCACAAATCTGACCTGTATGGAAGAGTGGCAAGAAGGAAGCCATTTCTGAAAAAAGCCCATGTAAAATCCTGCTAGGAATTTTCAAAAAGGCACGTGGGAGACTCTGAAAAGATGTGGCAAAAGATTCTGTGGTCCGATGAAACAAAAATTGAACTATTTGGCCTAAATGCAAAGCATTATGTCTGGCGCAAACCCAACACAGCACATCACCCAGGAAACACCATCCCTATTGTGAAGCATGGTGATGGCATGCTATGGGGATGCTTTTCATCGGCAGGGACTGTCAGGGTAGAGGGCAAAATGGATGTAGCTAAATACAGGCAGATCCTTGAGGAAAACCTGCAAAAGACCTAAGACTGGGACAGAGATTCACCTTTCAGCAGGACAATGACCCCAAGCACACAGCCAAAGTGACACCGGAGTGGCTTAAAAACAAGAAAGTGACTGTCCTAGAGTGGCCAGTCAAAGCCCGTACTTGAATCCAATTGAGAATCTGTGGCAAGACTTGAAGATTGCTGTCCACCAACGATCCCCATCCAACCTGACAGAGCTTGAACAATTTTGCCAAGAAGAATGGGTGAATATTGCACAATCCAGATGTGCAAACCTGGTAGAGACTTACCCCAAAAGGCTCAGAGCTGTAATTGCTGCTAAAGGTGGTTCTACCAAGTATTGACTAAGGGGGGTGAATACTTATCTAATCAAGACATTTCAGTTTTTTTTGTTTTTTTTTTATCATTAACTGTTTCACAATAAAAATTCTCTTGCCTCTTCAAAGTGTTGAGTAGGTTGTGTAAATCAAAGGAAAAAAAATCCTGTTTAAATGCATCAACATTTCAGGTTGTATATATCTCTCTATCTCTATCTATCTATCATTATAATATGTATGTTAGTTTATTTGAATTGATTTCTCCACACTGTAATTTTGTGTTTGTTTTCCCAGGGATATCTTCATTGCTTGGTGTTCGATCCGAGGACACAACACGACGGCGACTGTGAAATAAAAACACACTGGACTGAGGAGCAGAAACAAGCAGCTACAGAAACACACTGGACTGAGGAGCAGAAACAAGCAGCTACAGAAACACACTGGACTGAGGAGCAGAAACAAGCAGCTACAGAAACACACTGGACTGAGGAGCAGAAACAAGCAGCTACAGAAACACACTGGACTGAGGAGCAGAACCAAGCAGCTACAGAAACACACTGGACTGAGGAGCAGAAACAAGCAGCTACAGAAACACACTGGACTGAGGAGCAGAAACAAGCAGCTACAGAAACACACTGGACTGAGGAGCAGAAACAAGCAGCTACAGAAACACACTGGACTGAGGAGCAGAAACAAGCAGCTACAGAAACACACTGGACTGAGGAGCAGAAACAAGCAGCTACAGAAACACACTGGACTGAGGAGCAGAAACAAGCAGCTACAGAAACACACTGGACTGAGGAGCAGAAACAAGCAGCTACAGAAACACACTGGACTGAGGAGCAGAAACAAGCAGCTACAGAAACACACTGGACTGAGGAGCAGAAACAAGCAGCTACAGAAACACACTGGACTGAGGAGCAGAACCAAGCAGCTACAGAAACACACTGGACTGAGGAGCAGAAACAAGCAGCTACAGAAACACACTGGACTGAGGAGCAGAAACAAGCAGCTACAGAAACACACTGGACTGAGGAGCAGAAACAAGCAGCTACAGAAACACACTGGACTGAGGAGCAGAAACAAGCAGCTACAGAAACACACTGGACTGAGGAGCAGAAACAAGCAGCTACAGAAACACACTGGACTGAGGAGCAGAAACAAGCAGCTACAGAAACACACTGGACTGAGGAGCAGAAACAAGCAGCTACAGAAACACACTGGACTGAGGAGCAGAAACAAGCAGCTACAGAAACTCTTCATACGAGGAGGGGATCCGTCTCAACCTGCACCCAGTCCTATTCCAGTCTAACAGGAGTACTCAGTTTCAGTAACTTTTGCTGGGAGTTTGAGTTTTACAAATATGAAGAAAATCTAATTGGATATGAAACTTGGGCAGGATGTTTTTATCACAAGTTATTGAGAGGCTTGGAATCTGAAGCAGTATGTCTGTCTCTCTTGGACTTTTGTCCAATTGTGATGAAACTTTACTGAGGACGGTATCTAGTGCGGGACAAATTTATTATTATTATTATTATTATTATTATTATTATTATTATTATTATTATTATTATTTTACATATTTGTATATCCTTTCAAAATTGTGAGTAATATTCTTTCATTTAAATTGGCAGGAAACCAAAAGTACAGTTTGTCCCTTATTACAGTAAAGAAAAAAAAAAAAATCCCATCAAATGACCTATCAAAGATAATAGAGGACCGCTCTTCTGTGCAGTAGAATAAATGCTATCAGATGTCACTGATTTCCTTTGTGCAATATCTTAATAGAATGTATACATTCTGTGATATGAAGGATACAAACAAGGCCATGTTAGCCAACAGATACATTTCTACAAGTCTCACATTGAATAACGCATTGTTTTGTCCCAGCGCTGTCAGAATCTGGGGGGGTATGGAGGCTGTCTGTCTATGTAAGTATGCTAAACTGCCATTTTGAGAACCGCTTACACAATTATGAAACTTGGTAAGGTCATTCCTAGAGCGGAAGTCATTGAGAATCTCAGAATATGGAGACACAGGGACAGACCTGTAATTTTTAAATCTTAGCTAGTACCTATTGCCATCACTTTGTAGATCTGTATGAAAGAGACACACGTTTACCAGAAGGTGTGCGTTTTTCATATAGGACAATCTGAGACCACCCAAATTCTAGCCGTATGTGTTAGGTAAGATTTACTGGAGTTGTTCTACTAGCTAGGTTTCACTGTGTTTAAATCTGTATCAAGCGGGCCCCAGACTGCCTTGCTAAAACCCCTCCCTGAATCTGAGGTTTTATTACTGCTGCGAGAAACACAGGGTTTCATGTGTGAATAATCTTTCAAACTGCAAACCAATTTTCAATTATGCTAAAGTATAATTCATACCATACTGCAGTAAAATAAACCTGGTGACACCATCATCTGCTATTAAAAAAAAGACTTCTTTACAGTAGAATTGGTGTTATTTATTTCAGACCTCATCCTTTGCATCAGTTTGATTCAGTCGTTTTATGAATTGTGTTATATGAAGAAATACCTTTCATGCTGTGTTTGCAGTATTTGTCTGCTTTTGGTTTGACCTGAACTATGCTATAGACAGGCTGTCCCTGTATAGCTGAACTATACTATAGACAGGCTGTCCCTGTATAGCTGAACTATACTATAGACAGGCTGTCCCTGTATAGCTGAACTATGCTATAGACAGGCTGTCCCTGTATAGCTGAACTATACTATAGACAGGCTGTCCCTGTATAGCTGAACTATACTATAGACAGGCTGTCCCTGTATAGCTGATCTATACTATAGACAGGCTGTCCCTGTATAGCTGAACTATACTATAGACAGGCTGTCCCTGTATAGCTGAACTATACTATAGACAGGCTGTCCCTGTATAGCTGAACTATGCTATAGACAGGCTGTCCCTGTATAGCTGAACTATACTATAGACAGGCTGTCCCTGTATAGCTGAACTATACTATAGACAGGCTGTCCCTGTATAGCTGATCTATACTATAGACAGGCTGTCCCTGTATAGCTGAACTATGCTATAGACAGGCTGTCCCTGTATAGCTGAACTATACTATAGACAGGCTGTCCCTGTATAGCTGAACTATACTATAGACAGGCTGTCCCTGTATAGCTGAACTATGCTATAGACAGGCTGTCCCTGTATAGCTGAACTATACTATAGACAGGCTGTCCCTGTATAGCTGAACTATACTATAGACAGGCTGTCCCTGTATAGCTGAACTATACTATAGACAGGCTGTCCCTGTATAGCTGATCTATACTATAGACAGGCTGTCCCTGTATAGCTGAACTATACTATAGACAGACTGTCCCTGTATAGCTGATATTTAATACAGGTTTGATTGTGTTGGACCAACATACAGAAGTTTAAAGTAAATGTTGACTAACATGATTGTAAATAAATCTCTTCTTTGAAAACCACTATAAATATGCACATAAAAAGTTCCTTTGTGTGTCTTTGATTTATTTGTTCATTTAGTTTAATAATTATTTTGAATTTAATTTTGTATTGCTTTTTTTTTATTTGTATTTATTGATTTATGTTTTCCTGACTAATTTGTGGTGGTGTCAGCCATTCTGACTGGTTCTGGGTTCTGTTGCAAGTTTCTCTAAATCTGCTTTTACCTGCTCTGAGCTCGTCTGGAGAATCCTAACTGCTGGGCTCTGAACAGCCTTCCGCATTCCATTCAGATCATGTGATAACCTTTCAACTCTGCAAGCTTGCCAACTCTGTGTTGAGTAGGCGGCGCTCCCTACTAATGAAAAATTATAAAAGTAACTAGATTATGTTTAGAATGTATAACCAGGAAGCAGTAACCTATATATTAGAGCAGTGTATAGATAGATAGATAGATAGATAGATAGATAGATAGAGCAGCAGTGTGGAGTAGTGGTTGGGGCTCTGGACTCTTGACCGGAGGGTTGTGGGTTCAATCCCTGGTGGGGGGACACTGCTGTTGTACCCTTGAGCAAAGTACTTTACCTAGATTGCTCCAGTAAAAACCCAACTGTATAAATGGGTAATTGTATGTGAAATAATGTGATATCTTGTAACAATTGTAAGTCGCCCTGGATAAGGGCGTCTGCTAAGAAATAAATAATAATAATATATATTATATATATATAATAATATATATATATTCTTATCTGTAATTGACATTATTATCGGTGCCTTTTAAGTTGAGAAACCTTTGTTTTCTTCTGAGATGTAAATATTCCTAATTCAGCTTTGCATCCTGTGCTGTAGGTCACACGGTCTGGTATACATTTGTGTTTTCTTTCCCTGAGCTCAAAGCCTCCACACTGCATGGTGTTGCTATCATACCCCCTGCTGCGGCAGGGACACGACAGGCTGGTTTAGGAAAGACGCCATAAAGCTTCAAGGAGGGAGGAAGCTTGTGTGCCTGCCTACCTACCTGCAGCTAAAACGACATGAGCGAATGTAAACAAACTGGGGAGTCAACAAAGACCAGTTTCCAATAAAGCAGAAGGTTGAACTGTACTTATAAGAAAGTAAAATACCAGGAAATTAATTATTAATAACTTGGAGAGAAAATAAAATAAAAAACCGCGGTGCTCGTACTACCCGGGACTTGAGTATGAGGAGGGAACGTGCGCGTACTAAATAAATACGTGCGCGACCCCACCCTGGGGCTGAAGCCGCGAGAACGAGTTTGCGTGCTGGCAGACTAACATTTCTGATTCAGACAGCCGTATGGCTTTATAAACATTTGCGTTTAAATAAAATATATCTATACGTTAACTTTGTGATATGCAACGACAAATTAAATCATCTACACTCACAGCTTGACTTCCTGGCCTTTATTTGAATTAATCTAGTTGTATAATTTTAATAATCTGGAAATGTACAAAGACCGGGCTGTGTCACGTACTGATTTGCATATATTATTTAATATGTTGTACTAAACGACCCTCCTTATGAAATAATATTTGATTAATCGATATATTATTTACATTATACATAAATACATCGAAAATGGAGATACTGTATGGCTATATTATAATAAATTGAGTAGCAGAGTCCAATAAATCTAACAGTAATATATAATATACTGTATGTAGTTTAATACTGAACACGACGGGCACTGCAGGTGCTGGAAGTATTGTTTTTTTTTTTTATTTCTGATAATTTGGCTGTATAGAAGACAAACTACACAAGAATTAAGTCAATGTAGACGAGGAATTATTTTTTTTCTGTCAAAATTAACATGATATGAAACTATGAAAGAATGTTTCTTAATCTCTTGTGAATATTTGTTTCTAATATTTATTAGAAGTGTTATATTATTATTGATAATAATAATAATAATAATAATAATAATAATAATTTTGGCGGGTGTTGTGTTTGGCGGCTGCGAAATCTCGTGCGTTTGAGGCTGCTGATGACGTAGTCAGCGGGTTCGCGTTGGATCTCGCGCCATATTAGTTTGTGTGGCGGCGCGCTCCAGAGCAGGGAGGCAGACGCGAGAGAGGCAGGAGCAGGACGCTCTAATTAGTCGACGATATTTAAATAAAAAAATTTAAAAAATAAAATAATAATAATAATAAATATTATTTAAACATTAAATTATATTTAAAAAAATATATATTAACGGGGGTGGATGACTAAAATAAAAAAAAAAGCCCAATAATTTTTCCTTTTTTTTGTTGTTGTTGGTTTTAATAAATAAAAATACGTAACGCCGAGTATATACATACGGGCGACATTTATATATAAGGGCGCCGCCGCTCTCTCTGTCATTCTAGTTCCTGGAAGATACCTGTAAAAAAAAAAAGATAAAGATTGTAATATATAAATAGGTTATAGAGGGGCAAGCTCGGAAGTATCGTAAGCAGTGTTTTTGGGACCAGCGCTGCTTGTGCTATGGCGGTAAACTTGGACAAAGAGGCCTATTATCGGAGGATCAAGCGGCTGTACAGCAATTGGAAGGTGAGTCTAAACGACAAACATCATTATTATTATTATCTTTCAGTTTGTAGGCTTTAAATGTGATAGTCCAAGTAAAGGTTGTGTGCATGTCTGGAATACAATAGTTAGCGTGTATGTAGCATGGCCTGTTTGAGAGACCGAGGCGGTGCACCGCTCTGTACGCATGTATTGTACTTGCTGCTGGTTCAGGAAAGCAGCCTTCACAATGCAACAGGGACCGTGTGTCAAAAAGGACATGTTTTTATATATTTCTTATCTTAAATATATATATTATTAGAGGTAATATTTATGGGGGTAAAACGAGTGTTAAGAATTTTTTTTTCCGGTAACGGTTTAACTCAATTATCAACCAACAATGCACGTTGCAAATAGTGTGTTTTCTTGTGTTTATTAACACGGTACACGAGGTATGATGCAATGTATTTGTGTGCAAGTTTTGCGTTTGATTGAAAGAGAAAGTTAGGAGTGGTACCATAGGCATGGCCTGTTGATGAAAGAGAAGATACAATGGTGCCAAAGTATAGTGGCGTTAATGCAACCATGTGTATTTGTGCAAAACTGAGGCGTTCATACAATGCAATACATCTGATGGTGCCTTTTTCTTAGTTGGGGCGAATTATTTAATACCGCCAATGACTCAGAATGAACTACAACATGGCCGGTTTCACTTGAAACCCACGAAGAGCGCTTCGGTATAACCAGAACTACGGGCAGAGTAGTCAATACTGTAACTGCATTTTACTTGGGGAAATAACTGCAAATCTGTCGGTCCTTTTCGGTTAATAATGAGAGAATCAATGCGTTTGACCGAGTCACATCAAACAGAGCACCCAAAAACAATAGGGCATGGGACCCGGCGTTTGTATGAAAAGCCACAGTACAATGCAACGTTCATATGTGCTTTATCATTATTCAGTGTTTAGCAGTGGCTTATGCCACACGTGTTTTAATTTCTGTAACTTAAGGAAATAGTAAAATATTGTCCTTTTAGTAATCCTTTCTTTATTTTATTTTAATATTACATCCGTGCTTGGTCACAGTGCTGCAGCTAAACATGCCGGCTAGATTCAGAGCACCCTTGTCTCGGCGCGCCAAATCAAAACTAGGGATTTATTTTTTTTATAGCGCCATATATCAAAATACCACCAGGGAAAAGTGTAGTTTATAAAACTCGGAGTAAATAGTAGCAACTGCACTAAGACAGGGTTTAAGTAGTTTTCTTGAACATGTTTAAAACGCAACATCAATGAGATATGATTTGACTGGACCCGCTTCTACCGAAGACTACAGATTGCCTTTGCAGTCTTCTCAAATCCATAAAAAACAAAAAAAACTGATCATTCAGTGAGAGATTGTGGAGCTCAATGAGCCGTGCATTGGACCGCCCTGCTGTACTGTTAAGTAGGGCTTGAAGTTTTGGGGGGTTGTTTTTGATCACATGACATCCATTTAAATATATTTTGAGGGATTATGTTTCCTAATTGAACTCAGAAAAAGCTGCTAATTACAAAACAGTCACTTGTTTTTACCTTGATATTTTGACTGATCCTGATTTTTGTTGATCTTAATTTATTTCAAACAGATGTGACAAGTTACGTTAATTGCTCATTGGGTGGTGTAGGGAGACAGGAGGGATTGAAGGTGGAGAGCAGTAGGCAAGAATAAGGGTCTTGAATTGAATGCGAGCAGAGATAGGGAGCCAGCGGAGGGTGCAAAGCAGAGGAGTAGTGAGGTTGGGAGAATCTATCAAAGCCATGGTGCTCAATAATTGGTTCATCTCTACTGGGAACAAATCTTTGAATTGTAATTTTTGCAACCTTTGTGTGAATCATTTTCCTATTATTTATTTTTATTTATTTATTTATTTATTTTTCCCAACCCTTCACAGAAAGAAGATGAGTTTGGGAAGGTGGATGCCCTGGTGGTGTCGGTGGGGGTGGATGAAGAAATCGTCTACGCGAAATCCACGGCTCTGCAGGTAATGAACCCCGAACTGAAAGAGAACTTTGCGTAGAGGGGCAGGTAATGAATAGACAATGCATTGAATTGAGATCACACGCAAATGTAACCTCACGAAAGCCTGCAAATGCAACTGAAAACATGCGTGGGCACATAGGCATGGTAATATAATATATGCATTGAGAAAAGTATTGTTAAAAAGCAAGGAGGCGTTAGGATTTATCACAAAACAAACTAAAGAGCTTAGTCTTGTGTTTCTGGGTAGTCTATGAAAGCAATCACACACTCCAGGGTGTTCAAATATGGTCCAATAGCAGCACTCCTAGGGGTACTATTTGGCCCGAGGTGAAGCCAAGTTAAACAGAAGAGGCCTGTGAAATTCTGGACCATATTTGAACACCCTGGAGTGTGTGATTGCTCTTATAAAATTAGTTTATCATTTAGCAGACGCTTTTATCCAAAGTGACTTGGAGACTAGGGGATGAACTATGCATCACAACTGCTGCAGAGTCACTTACAATAGAACCTCGGTTTTGCATCTCATCTGAAGGACGGAGCACAAGGAGGTTAAGTGACTTGCTCAGGGTCACACACACAAGCAGTGAGTCGGTGGCTGAGCTGGGATTGGCAACCCCACCCCATGGGGCAGCAGTGTGGAGTAGTGGTTATGGCTCTGGACTCTTGACCGGAGGGTTGTTGGTTCAATCCCAGGTGGGGGACACTGCTTCTGTACCCTTGAGCAAGGTACTTTACCTAGATTGCTCCAGTAAAAAAAAAACCAAATGTATAAATGGGTAATTGTATGTAAAAATAATGTGATTTCTTGTAACAATTGTAAGTCGACCTGGATAAGGGCGTCTGCTAAGAAATTTAATAATAATAATCTGCACAGAGTGGGACACTTGTTAACCAATGGTACTGCTCACTCTGTTTTATAAACATGGATTTGCATCCTTATTCTCTGTCTCAGACCTGGCTGTTCGGGTACGAGCTGACTGACACCATCATGATCTTCTGCGAGTCGAAGATCGTCTTCATGGCCAGCAAGAAGAAGGTGGAGTTCCTGAAGCAGATCGCCAACACCAAGGGCAGCGAGAACGCCAACGGGGTGCCGCCCATCACACTGCTCATCAGGGAAAAGGTCGGTCAGCCAAGGGCTCTACAGAAATCAATAAAAATACATGGTGGATTGGAAATAGGGGTTCATCTTTTCAGATCGAATTTTTAATACATTTTTGTATAATTTATTTTTCAAAGCCCACAATTAAAGTGCCTCCTCACGGCTGCAACCCAACCAGGGTTAGCTGATTACAGCTAACCCTGGTTGGGTTGGCAGGACTGCAAAACTTTGGCACCACCCAACTAAAAATTACCTTTGGAAGCTGTAAATAAACTGGAATATAAGCAAAGCCGAACTATGGAAGAATGCAGTAAACATCCGTATATGATCAACAATAGTTTAAATATTGTCTTTTCAGAGTATCGTATTTCATTGATCTTTTTATACTGACGCTATTCATAAATAAGTGTAGTGTTCCTCAATTTAGTTGCATATTATTACTGTTGTTGCATACTGCAATGGGTAACTTGACAACCTATAATTATGATTATTTATTTAGCTGCTGACTTTATCCAAGGCATCCTATCTATTCATATTTATAGGGATGCACTGATAATCGGTAGCCTATTGGCATGGCACCGATTATAATGAAAAAAAACACAATCTGTGATCGGCCGTTTGTGCGCTGCTCCCCTAGGAACCCCCTGGTCATGGTCGGCTGTGACAGCCTGGATTCGATCCAGCGATCTCCAGGCTATAGGGCACAACCTGCACTCCATGCGGAACGCTTTTACTGGATGCGCCACTCGGGAGCAACATTCTGATGCTTTTTAAAAATATTGAATACTCTGGAGTGTTCGCATGCCCCGTGCTGCTCAACACTCTCTGCGTTCGAAAAGCAAAACAAGTCCTCTTAGTTAGCACAGACTGCCGGGTCGTTGCATTATTATTATTATTATTATTATTATTATTATTATTATTATTATATCGGCTATCTGTATCGGCCAAGAAAATCTTTATCGGTGCACCCCTAATTATTTTACTTCAGTCTCAAATAACTCAAGATATTTAAATATATAGACGATAATATTTATAATGTTGGATTTATACAACACACTGGGAATTAAGGCTTAGGCCATTTGAATATGAATGGAATGAAAAAAACGCATCAATATTGTACTGTTAACAGTAAAAAAGTGGTTAATAATGGAAATGTTTGATTTGCATCAAATGGAGAACCCTGTCCTGACCTTACAGAATACTCCAGTACCAGTTGGTGTCAAAGGTATCTTGACTTTCGTATTAATAAATCAAAAGTAATTATAACAATTTGTGAAATACAATGAAGACAATAGACTTCAAAAATACTATTTCAATTTCGCCATCTGTTTTTGTGGACCTGGCTTAACAAACCAACTGATGTAACAATGTTGGACACCAGTGGTACATGCAGAGTTAAGCAGATTCCCGCAGCAAGCCAGTATTCAAAATTAAACTTTGGTGATTGTTGTAAAATACTGGATTACAGTATTAATGGAAAGTACAGACATTTAACACAAACTGCGGTTTGTCAAGATTTTTAAATATGCTTAAAGTAAAAAATAGTGCACTTGTTTTGTGTGTAACGCACCAAATATTAAACATTAACCTCAATAAAATAGCTTTTCATAATAAAGATAAACTTGAACAAATGTTACTGTGCCTATTGGTACCAAGTATCAGAGTCTGACCAAGATTTATTTTACAAGTTTGGCGCGGTGCCTCTTAACTCTCTCTTCTTCATCCCTGCTCAGATCTCCCTCTCCCATTCGTCTTCTGCCATCAGCTCACAAGGGCTCAGCTGATATCCCAGCATGCCTTTTAATTTTAAAGGGATACAGCCTCTACACATGACATAACCCACCCAATATCTCAGAAGTCATACTAAAAGGAATACATTTTTTTGTGCAATACCTGAAAATAATCGTAATATTTTTTTAAAATAAAAGCCTGTGCAAATATCGTTTGACGGTGGATCGTGTCGGTGGCTGGCTTATTTTGAAAACCCTGCAATCTCCAAGAACTACTAACTCTGTATATTCCTATTCATTCTTTAGAGATCCGAAAATGCAGAACTCTTAGTTGTTCCGACAAGCTGGAGCCGGGGCTTTTTGCTGCTGTGCTCCTCGTTTGTGGAACTCTATTCCGGTTGACATCAGGCAGGTTGAAACATTGCATTCTTTTAAGTCTAAATTGAAAACATGCTTTTTTTTAAATTTGCTTTTATATACTTGGTTGTAGCCGGAGTGTGTGATATATTGAACTCTCGTTTTAGTTTTAACTTTCTATGGTGCTCTGGGGTGCCGTGGTGTGAAGGGCGCTATATAAAAATACATTTGTATTGTTTTGCACCAGTGACTTGCTGGATTATAAATAGGGGTTGTGTTTCTCTGGTTTTGATTGCTGTTATCAACCCCTTGATAAGAGCCTCGTTTTGAAATGTCCCTGTTAGAATGTCACACTGCGCTGCAGCTCAGCTGATCGCTCAGGAGGCTGGAGGTAAGGGGGTGACCTGCATTCCTGCTCTCCCTGTTTCTCAAGCCAATCGCTGCCCTTCACCAACCCAAGCATCGGCTGGTACTAAGCTACTGAACCGAAGGGAGTGTCCAGTCTAGGGAGTTTTAGCCTGTACTTGTGAGATGTTTAACCAGAAAGGATCACTGCCTGAATTGATGAACAGAAGTACCCCACCCTCTCTCGGCCTGATTTACCATGCCCCTTCTAGGTAATTCAGTGACTTGTTTTATTCTCTTTAAGAGTACAATAAGCCATTACATTACCTATTTAAAATGAAAAAAACACACTTCTGCACAATAGATTGTGTTAGTTTCAGACCACATTGATGCATTGGTTGCATGAAATTCTGTAGTATGAGCACCCCTTCCTGACGCGCTTGTGCGTTTCTCTGAAGACAGTAAATCGGGTTTTATCGTATCCATTTTTTATCTTGTGTCTTGGTGTTACTCGACTTTGTTTGCCTATGATGAGTTTCCATGCTAATACTGATGCACCAGGCTGGCTCTCTGGGGCTGTGTCTCTGGGTGCAGCTGAGTTAAACTCTGCTTCTCGCACTGGAGTCTGAGGCAAACACGAGTATAGAAGTTACTCTAATGATGGATGTGGCTGTCATGCTGGTTCATATCTTAAACGGCACTCTTGGCAGCCATTTCTGGATTTTTAAAAAAAATTTTGTAACCAGTAGATCAGCTTTTTTTTCCACAGCTAGCCAATCATTAGTGATACGGGTGGGACGTAAACACTTTTTAAAATGTTTGCGTGTACGGTAGGTGCTGGACTTGCGCAATTCAGTTCTAAAAACCTGGAGTGTTTTTCTAGCAACAGAACTAATATAGGAAAAAAAAAATAAAAACTATTTGTCCAACGAGCAAAGTATAATGGCAAAACTTGTTGTCCTGGGCGATATGAATTGCACACCCTTGTGTAATATATAATTCATGCTGCAGATTTGTTCTGTATTGTCCCTCTTTGACAAACCATTGTCACCATGTATGTAAAACTAGACTGGCTCTCGTTAACAAATTGTAGGCTTTTTCATTGGTGCTGTTTTGTTTGTAAGGTTCTTAAAGGTTTGGTACCTCCTTATCTGAATGTTCTGGTGGAGAGGATTCACACTGGCTCTAGTTTACACTCTCAGGATTCTGTTAGTTTGGCAGTCCCAAGGGTTCACACATGTTTGAGAGAACTGTCTTTCACTTATCGGCTCCCAAAAACATGGAAATCTCGTACTCCTTTTCTGGCTGTAGAGATCGTATTTTGGGAATAGCTTCAAGCCTCTTGCCATTGTTTTCTCTTTAGTCCACATTAACGCACAGATGTGTCTTATTTATGAAGTTCTTCTTTTTTATAGGCTGCTGACTAAGTTTGAGCCACACGTGTATTTATTGTGGGTAAATCTTCTGTGTAAATTAAGTGCACACTTCACATTGTTCCATATATCTGGAGCCGCTGATCCGATTGTGATTAAACATTTCATTGCCATGTGTTATCCTATAAATGTCTTTGCATACGGTTGATTTTCATCACGTTGAAATTTATCGTACAGCCGTAGCAACGGGGGATGCGTTGCTGATTTTAATATTTCCATTTATTTTGTCTGAGCAGAACGAGAGCAACAAAGGCAACTTTGACAAGATGGTGGAGGCGATCAAAGGCAGCAAGGAAGGGAAGACCATTGGGGTGTTCAGCAAAGACAAGTTCCCGGGAGACTTCATGAAGAGCTGGAACGACGCTCTTAACAAAGAGGGGTTAGAGAAGGTAGGCAGGGGAGCGAGAATGCATTCCCCAAACCCGGGGGTCCCCAAGGGTCTCCCCTAGTAAAGGCACGACCATGTGGTGTGCAGGGTGAGTCATAGTCAGGGAAGTGCAGGTTGAAATCCTGGCTCTTCCAAAGTGTCATTGGGCAGTGTAAACGCAGTTTGGGTTTGTTTTGCCTATGATGTTTTTTCCATGCTAATACTGATGCACCAGGCTGGCTCTCTGGGGCTGTGTTTCTGGGTGCAGCTGAGTTAAACTCTACTTCTCACACTGTGGAGTCTGAGGCAAACACGGGGGCCGAAAATGTGACAGGACGTTTGTACGTGCTGTACAGAATGTTATTTCTCTTGTCTTTGTTTGATCTGCGTGCAGGTGGATATCAGTGCAGCAGTGGCCTACACCATCGCAGTGAAGGAGGACGGGGAGCTCGGCTTCATGAAGAAAGCAGCCAGCATCACCTCCGAGGTGTTCAACAAGTTCTTCAAGGAGAGGGTGATGGAGATCGTGGATGCAGATGAGGTGAGAGGGAGGCTGAAGAAAGCAGCCAGCGTCACCTCAAAGGTTCAAGATCTTCAAATAAAGGGTGATGGAGGTTGTGGATATTGATGCTGGGAGAGGCAGGGAGGGGATGTGTGAGAGGAGGAGGGAGACTGGGTGAGAGGGAGGCAGGCAGAGTTGGGAATGAAGATGCCAGTATCACCTCCTGAGCTGTTCCCAGTTGTTGGATACCTAACTTTTAATGATAGCTATGGGAGTCCAAGGTTAATGCAAATTGTGGTCTCTGAAACAAGGTCACGTTCAGGATTTTTCAGATTGTTTACCGATTTTTGTTTTCCTCTCCCGTCTGCAGAAAGTGCGTCACAGCAAGCTGGCGGAGTCGGTGGAGAAAGCCATCGAGGAGAAGAAATACCTGGCCGGGGCTGACCCCTCCACAGTGGAGATGTGTTACCCACCCATCATACAGAGCGGGGGCAACTACAACCTCAAATTCAGCGTGGTGAGGTGAGCTGGCCAGGGGGGAGGAGCTGAGGGGGTGGGGGAGCCGGACGGGGGGGAGGAGCCGGGGTGGGGGAGCCGGACAGGGGAGAGGAGCCGGGGTGGGGGAGCCGGACAGGGGGGAGGAGCCGGGGTGGGGGAGCCGGACAGGGGGGAGGAGCCGGGGTGGGGGGAGGAGCCGGACAGGGGGGAGGAGCCGGGGTGGGGGAGCCGGACAGGGGGGAGGAGCCGGGGTGGGGGAGCCGGACAGGGGGGAGGAGCCGGGGTGGGGGAGCCGGACAGGGGGGAGGAGCCGGGGTGGGGGAGCCGGACAGGGATTAGGCATGGAAATAAAAAGTGAGAAATAAGAAGGTTTAAAAAAAAAAAAAAAACTTCTAAAATAAAATACGTCTCAAGAGCAAGAACGCTTCTGAGTACGGGCCTGAGAAACGTACTGTTGGGCAGTGGAAAGTTTGCCGGTGATGAGTTTCCATGCTAATACTGATGCACCAGGCTGGCTCTCTGGGGCTGTGTCTCTGGGTGCAGCTGAGTTAAACTCTGCTTCTCACACTGACTGGGTTCTGAGGCAAACACTGGGGCAGTAATTGTAATTGGGGGAATTTTGCTTTTAACAAATGTAAAATATACAGATATAGGAGGAGGTAGCCCCACTGTACACATAGTAGTAATACATTTATTTTACATGGTGTATTCATGTATTTAAAAAAGGGATGGAAGGCTTATGAAAAATAAACCACTGATATTTAGAGTCAAGCCTTCAATTCTGTAATATGAACGAATTGTAAAGTTTTTGGCTGCCGAACACATTTGAAGCAGCGTTTGTTCCAGTATTTGTCCCGTCGCTAGGAAGTTAAAGGGAGTACCCCTTGCTGACGTGTTTGTGCGTTTCTCGTCTCGCCCCCCCAGTGATAAGAACCACATGCACTTCGGCGCGATCACCTGCGCAATGGGGATCCGCTACAAGTCGTACTGCTCCAACCTGGTGCGCACGCTCATGGTGGACCCTCCGCAGGACATGCAGGACAACTACAGCTTCCTGCTGCAGGTCGAGGAGGAGCTGCTCAAGGAACTGCAACACGGTGAGGGGAGAGGGGACTGGAGAGAGCTTGGGAGAGGGGACTTGATAAGGGAAAGTGGGGGCAGGTGAACTTGATTCAATTAGTTTAGTAGTAAGACTGTGTGAACACACAGTAGTTAAATACTGCAAGAGACGGGGAAAGATGGGTAAATTGGACAGATTCAGACCTGTCTCGGTACAAGACCTACTGCCTGTACTAATAGAGTTTTGACTGTTTCTACCACTCTGTTCATTTCTGAAGGTGTGAAGCTGTGTGATGTATACAGCGCAGTGATGGAATTTGTCAAGAAAGAAAAGCCAGACTTGCTTGGAAAACTAACCAAGAATTTGGGGTGAGTCAGTCTGTGCTACACAGAGTAACTGAATAATAATAATGATGATAATAATGATGATGAAAAAGTAACAGCAGCCTGTTGAGTGTGCATTCCAGTGATTGTCAGCTGATAACACAAGTGCTTTGAACCCCTGTCTTGCCCTCCTAGCCTCCATATAAACCAGGGGTGTCAAACTCTGTTCCTGGAGGGGGCTGCAGTGTCTTCAGGCTTTCGTTCCACCCGAGCTCTCAATTGCTTAATTGGTCTAATTAGTTGACTAACTGGACACACTTAACACTTCTCTCCAGGCCTCAATGTTTTATAGGTAGCGGTACCTTGAATCAGGTGCATTTTTTAAATCAACTGTTAAACTGTCCAATTGAACAAATAATTAGATCAGTCAAGCAATTGAGGGGTCAGGTGGAACAAAAACCACAAGACACTGCGACCCTCCAGGAACTTTGACACCCCTGCTGTAAACCTTTCAGATTTACATTGGGGTATACGTAATCAGTTTAAAGGACAGGGATCTAGAAGGTAGGAACTGTGACAGTAAAAAAAAAAAAAATGTTTACTGTGGAAGTTGTTTCACCTTTAATGGAACTAGTGGTCTCTTCCAACATTCTCTTTGAGTTTCTGTTTTTGTTTTCAGTGTGTTTAGTATTAGAGCTGTGATTTTTTTTATATTGCTGAAAGGAGGTATTAAAACATGTGGGTGCATGTGGGGCATTTGTTACACAAATAAGTGTGTCAGTAGACAAGTTTAATTACAATTTTTCAATTTTATTTATACAGTGTCTTTCATACCCCAGTATCTCAAAGCGCTTTACATGTTGGATAAAACAGAAAGCCTGCAGTGTCATAAAATAGTAATACGTAATTATACGAATAACAATAGCAGTAAATCGCAATAAAATTACAAAAAAAACAAAGAAAATGGGAGATTTAATAATAATGATAGATAAAACACAATTACAAAAATAAGCAAGTAAAATAAACAGTTATTTTTGTAAGTCAGGTTTAAAGGCTAGATTATAAAATGAGCCTGTTTCTTTGTTCAGTTGTGCAAATACACTCCTTGCGGTAGTTCTAGTTAAAAGTGAAATATATTTAATTTTTGGCAGTTGGTAGGCAAAAATCCCATCTGATAGACCCTGCCAGTATGTATGTGTGTGCTCCTCTAGCCCTATCCTGTCTTGTTTCAGGTTTGCGATGGGTATTGAGTTCAGAGAAGGATCGCTCGTGCTGAACAGCAAGAATCAGTACAAGGTGAAGAAAGGTGAGAGCAGCGGGACGCACTGCAGGGGGGGGGGGGTCTTTAAAACAGTCGTATGTTGACATTTTTGGTCATCCCTCTGGGGGCAAAACGTAGGGCCCTATGAAATCCATTCGGTAGTTTTAAAGTTACAGAATGGCGTAAATTATTTTTTTTACAAATTATTCAGACAATTTTTTGCGCTCAAATAACTAAAAAAAAAAAAAAAAAGTCTGCAAGTTTAAACGCCTCCTTTGATAAGCTGGTAGAACTCGTTAACAAGGAGTGCCTTTTTGTGGAACCACCAAAATTGAAACTGAAAATTGAAAAACTACACATTTCTAATTATTTATGTTTAGTCACACTGTCGGTGAGGTTCCCCACAAAGTTAATAAAACATTAAAAATATTACTGTCTTCCCTTTTTTAAGATGTCTTGACACCAACTGGATTAGAGTGGAAAAAAATTCCAACGGGGAACACAAGAATAACTATTTACATGTACAACGTAACAAAGTCTGTGCTCTCTTCAGAGCTTATCTTCTGTTTTTATTCAGAAATATTATGGCATCCGCGTTCTCCGGTTTCAAAGAAGAACGGAGGTTGTTCACAAGTATCCCTGCTTTGCTGAACGCTCGCTCTGGACCGATGTTGCAGGGATACTTGTCTGGTTATTTTTCCATCGGGATCTTCGCTAATGTTTAAGAAGCATAAATCGTCATCGCTTGTTGGATTAAGGTTTCCTTAGAAGTAGTGTGTATTTTGTTTCTGTCCACGAAGTAACAATTCCATTGCTTGTTTGGTCTTTGTTTTCTTTAACAGGTAAGTCCTCTATGCTGCACTCACTTGTACAGGCACGATTCCTGTCATTTTGAGGTTGTCCTCCACCAGCCTCACTAGTTTGGGCTTTGGCCTCTTCGGATAGGAAATCCACATGGCGAAATCGTGGGGTCAAGAAATGACACAAAAACAGCATAACCTCATTACTTGGGTCTTTCAGCTGATGTAAACAATCACTGAGACAAATTACGCACTAGCTTATCTGTCAAACTCCGTGTAACTGGAATTAGCAAATCAGTTGAATTTGAAGAAGATGGTGTCTCCTCTTCATCAGTAACTTCAGTCAGTCTGTGTTTTATCCCTGTTGCAAGTGGATACAAAGAACTAGCCGTAATGTTTCTCTACTCGAAAGTACTGTAGCCGGCTCAAATGGCTGTAGTAGAGGTAGGATCTCAGCCATTAGCTTGCACTGCTCAGTCGTGAGATCTAAAGTAAATGCGTCAGACTTTATGGTCAAATCTGGGTTTGACAAAACAGCAATAACTGGCCATTTTAATTCAAGAAGGTGTTCAAACATATAATAAACCGTATTCCACCTTGTTTGTACATCCTGTATTGGTGTTTTTTGTGTGTTCAACATTTCTGTTTGTTTCCTATTTAAAGCACTTGTTGCCATCTCACTCTTTTTAAAATGTGCAACTAGTCTCCTTGATACTGCCACTAATGGAGGATGTACGACAAGTCCATACAAGCTTTTCTGAATGCAGAGATTATTGTGCCCAGCACAGCTCACACAGCACGCTTGCCTGCAGAAAGCAAAGACATTGCTCTGCATACAT
This sequence comes from Acipenser ruthenus, assembly GCF_902713425.1. Taxonomy (NCBI): domain Eukaryota; kingdom Metazoa; phylum Chordata; class Actinopteri; order Acipenseriformes; family Acipenseridae; genus Acipenser; species Acipenser ruthenus. The sequence goes on along the minus strand of NC_081232.1, from coordinate 1,702,366 downwards.
TGGCTGCGTTATCATGAACACAAGCTATTGCTTTTGTAGCCACTTCAAACTCTGTGTTTATCTGATTGATCGCTTCTGCTAAATTCACAGCTATGTGTTTCGTGTAATTTTCGTGTCGCTTATACTTTTGACTCAAGTTCCCAGTTTTGCGTATGTAATGGCAGGTGACTGTGTTAAACGCTTCTTGTGTCATGCTTGTTTATACATCAGTAGTGACAACATTGAATTACACTCCTGACTTAAATCCTGTCAAAGCTTTTCCTTTGCACATTCGTGATCCAGAGTAATGCATTTCGAGTTTGCATTTTGACAGGGCATTTCATAGCCCGGAGCTATGTGTGACAACATCCTGTTATTTCTTTTGCTCTGATGCTTTTTGGATCAACTTTCTTTCCAAAATAAGCTGCCACAGAAGGTGTTGCTTCCTTTTGTTTAATACTGCTGTCGTATTTTGTTGGGTGCCGTCTTACTAAATGATCCCGTATGTTGGTGGTTTTGCCACAGAAGCTCATTAAAACTCCACAAACTGTGCATTTTACCTTTTACATTTTGTCCTTTTGTAAAATAAATAAATAAAAATAAAATAAAACTTCCAAACGTCTGACGTCGATTTAATTTAATTTTAAATAATGCTAATTTAACTAGCAAAATGTGATCCTGAAATGCAGCCTACCTCTAGTCTCTTCTCTAGGTTGTTTTTTTTTATTTATTTTTTGTCATGCTTACTCTTGAAAACGTTCGTGCTGCATAGTGGGCGGGGAGGTTTTTTTTTTTATTTAAAGGAACCAAAGGAAAGGCAAGGAATAAGAGTGTAGATTTAAATTTTGCTGGTCCTAATAAAAAAAAAAAAAAACTGTCCTATTAAAGAAGTGATAGATGCATTTTTTTTTATTTTTTTTAAAACCATCGATTTGGTTATTTTATCCATAGATGGTTAATCCAGTAATTCGATGCATTGTCCGAGCCCTACTGCGCACTTCGGTCAAATGTTAGAACGTTCGGTCGCCCATTGATTCTCTTGTTAATTTATGTCTGAGCCGAACTGAGGAGTGATCCAGAGTGTAGAACTGCAGACCGGAGACCAGCTGCAGTACCTCTCCTTCACAAAGCAAGGGCTGCATTAAAAAACACCTCTCAGCCACCATACACGACCGTGATTTTAACTGTAAAAAAGCGCTGCCTCACGGTCTGCACTATTATCAGCGATGTGTGTGCAACAGAAGCTGCTGGTAGATTACAAAAACGATTAATTAGGTAGTTGTGATCTTAGTATGGTTTTTATTCTCTAATTAAATTTATATTCATTGAAAGGCAAGAGAGAACCAGGTCGTTATTGTTTTGGTTTAATATAATGTAGCAGGCTAATGTTCCTATTGAAGTAGGCTGCAATAATTTTGTCGTTATTCTTTGTTTATTTAATGTTCAGCTTTCATATTTTGTATACTAATTTAATCAAACAAAGTAGTGTAAGACGTTGCTTGTATCGTTCATGACATTTTTCAAATCAAGTAAGCTTATTTGTGTATAAAGAGACAATAGAGTTGCAGCCAGTGTCATCTCAAGCTGAAATCGTAATTTTAAAGGAGGCTACAAACGTGGCAGCGGACTGTCTCTCTTTAGCACGCCCGCAAGAACTTCCAGACTTACTACAACTGTGTTGAGAATTTAAAAAGAAAGCATTTTATGAGATTTAACTAGAGGTACCGGGAGTACGACTCTGCACGCCCAGGGGCTGTGCACCGGCAAGCCCTGGTGGAGGGGGGGGGGGGACTACTACCTATAAGTTGTTCTGAGCAGATAGTACTGTAATGGCTACTGTAGCATGTAGGGTCTAGTTGCTGCATTTTTTTTCTCCAAAGTTCTCAGGGAGATATTACTAAGTGGCTTTTTTAATTAAATTAGAATAAATCGAAATATTTAGGCTTTTATTTACATTGTTTGTCATTAATTGATGAAAACATTAAATCTATTAATGTTATAGTTAAGCTTGTGTTGAAAATAAAAACTACTAAAAAAGCCGACATTAATTTACAATGTTCCTAGTTTGTTTCTATTACATTGTGCCAATTTGCACCCTTTTTTTGTGAAAGCACTTTGATTAAAACCGTTTTAGAAAGGTTGTTTTTTTTTTTTTTCATGCATTTCTAGCTTCGTTGCTGTCAATGTATCAAACACTCATAAATTATAATTTAACATTAATAAGAAACGAAGCCAAGTTTTTTGTCTCACTCCAAGAGTGAACAGGAAATTATAAAATGAGAGTAGAATACATTAACATGTAAAAATCAGGTGTGTTCAGAAAATCAAATTTCCTGCAGCTGTTCAATAAATTTATTAATTGTCTTGATTTCAAAACAGTGAAAAGTCAGTTTTATGAGATTTGCATCCAATCAGCTTTTAAAATGCTCAATTAGGAAGTTAATTGCCATTGATTGGTTCTGAATTGTAAAGTTTAATGAATGGCTTAATTGAATCTCTAAGTAAATGCTTTTTTAAGACAATAACTAGTACGAGTTTTTCAGCGCACCCTTACTAAAAATGTAAGTTTTAGAAAAGCTAAAAAAAACTTAAAATATTCAGTGACAAAAGTCTTTCGAAGTCATTGAGACAGATTTCTTGTGGGAAACGCTTGTCATTGAATTGAAGATGCTGAGAGACTTCCAGTAAATTCAGCACAGAGTGTCTTGTAGTTATGGATAAAGTATCCAAGTTTGAGGTTAGAAATGCCAAACTTAAACTGCGAAAAAAAAGTCAATTGTGAAAGATTTGGAGATCCGAGACTGGGGAGAAGTGAGCAGTATCAAAAAGAAAATGATATAATAAAAATAAAAGCCTGCTTCCTGTCTTGTCTGCTCAGGGATGGTGTTCAGCATCAACCTGGGATTGTCGGAGCTGCTCAACAAGGAGGGGAAGAAGGAGGAGCAGAAGAAGTACGCCCTGTTCATCGGGGACTCCGTGCAGGTCAACGAGGTACAAATTAACATTAGACATTATTGTTATTGTTATTATTATTATTATTATTATTATTATTATTATTATTATTATTATTATTAATAATAATTTCTTAGACACCCTTATCCAGGGTGACAATTGTTAGAAGATATCACATTATTTTTTACATACAATTACCCATTTATACAGTGGGGTTTTTACTGGAGCAATCTCAGTAAAGTACCTTGCTCAAGGGTACAGCAGCAGTGTCCCCCCCACCTGGGATTGAACCCACAACCCTCTGGTCAAGAGTCCAGAGCCCTAACCACTACTCCACACTGCTGCCCTATAATTTAGCATATGTATTTTAAAGGGGATATTTTATCAGCCTTATTTTTATTTTTTATTCTTACACGGTTGGCGTCACCTAATCTGAATACTTTTAGTAATTCCCGTGCTACATAATGTGGGTGTAAGTCTCACCCACCTGTCCCTTTTTAATTAGGGTCAGTAGCCTGGCCAGGTAAAAACTTAATTTCCCACAGTTCCTTGCAACCACCCTCTGTTCATCCTCTCTCCCTATTGGCTCATTCAAATATCCACTCCTCCAATCTTGGAGCTCCTTAGAAGCCAGCAGCTGTACTAAAGCTGGCTGATTAGGCCTGGAGGGCGACTCCCTTTCTCTCAGTAATCCATCATAACCTACAGCATTACAAACTAAATCTCCGTGAATCCTTTAGCATCTTTAGATCATTCCAGTGCAGCCATTCTTTTTGAGTTTAGTCTCCATTTTTTCCTGATTCTTTCCAAACTGTTCACCATTCAACTCAGCACTACTGGACAGACTCATCATTTAACATACTCAATTTTTTCAATTCAAAAAAATTTCTAGTAATAAAATAATGACTTTGATTATTGAGGAGTTTGGTGATAAAACGAGTGATCAGGAGATGGTCTATCGGTATGTACGACTATTTTTATTATTTATTTCTTACATAGGTGAAAGCTATAGTGAACGAAAGGGTGGGGCGGGGCTGGAGATGCCTAGTGAGTGCTTTGTTGATATGCAGGGCCTTTTAAACCCGTTTGACTGTGGGGAAAAAAATACTTTAAAACGGCGCGTCTAAAATTAACTGCGCGTGTGAATTAATTAGACCTGACGTGCCTGATGTGCAATTAATAAATGGACTGCAAAGGGTTAAGCTTTTATAGGCTATACCTGAAATATGTAATTGGCCTTTTTGATTTGATTTACACCTTTTTATTGTCTACAATACACCTTTTGGTCCTATAAACGTGAATTAAATGAGGACTAATACAATTTTTGTCCTAACGCGGCTTCATTAATTTTGGTGGTGTTAGAAAAATATTTGTTGCATTTCAGCCTTCGTACTTTTAGTGCAAGATTTCGATCTTATAACGAAAAATAACGCTGATAATATAATTATCTGGAACCAATCACTCAGCTTGAGCCCCGTCCTCCCCCTTCAGTTCCTGTTTGGTAGCACACTATAATAAAGAGCTTAACCCTGAGCTCTGTACTAAACTGGGGATCAGCTCGTCCCCAACTTTGTTCCCCGTCTTTTTTCATTGCAATTGGTAAGAAGTTAGTACGGCGCTGGGGATGATCCTGAGATTGTTACAAGTTAATACGGTACTATCTCAACTCTAGAGGACAATCAAAATAATTGTAATTACCTTATCAGAATTATATTCCCTCCTGCAATGAGCCATGTATTAAAAGGTAGGTGAGCAGAGTGCCAGTTCCAAGAAATAAACTCTGGTAAAGTCAGTATTCATTACTATAAATAAGCATTGAGGTAATCAACAAACACAAAGGAAGAATAGAAATATTGAGAAACGATAACAATTATAGAGCAATGAGACAAGGGGATGAATAAACAATTAGAAGTATGAGAGAATTAAGTTCAGAATTCCTATGAAATATAAACCACATCCAAGAATTACAGAGAAGTAAATCGGTTCAGTTGACCCAAAAGACAGGCCAATTCGAGTCCTTGATTGCCAAATAGGCAATGTCCAAAAAAAACAAAAACTAATGTCCAAAAAGTGTCCCCTGGACTAAAACTGTCCATGCACAGGGCATAATAAAGAAAATAAACTGAGGCTTCTGTGTTGAGGCGCTCGTTGAACCCCACTGTTTCAAACAAAAAAAACACAAAACAAATTAAACAGCCTTTTGTCATGAGGTGCTTGAACACCAATAAAACAAAAAAAAACTGTCCAGAACAAGTGTATATACAAAATCCAGGTGATTAAGGAAAAACCACAGAAATATATCAAGTTTAATGAGTGAATTAATCCAGTGCAAGAAATGAGTAAATTGGCTTGATCTCGCCCAGTGTTCAGGAAGCAGTACAGTAGCAAAGCCACCTGGGTTTGGAAAAATCCTTCCAACAAACGATTTCCAAATGGACAGGTAGCTTGGAGAAATGATCCTTTTAAATCCCAGGGTAAAGCAGGAACAGCTCGGTGAGACAATGGCCAGGAATCCACAGACTTGAATAAATCTCTTAATTCACGAAGGTGAATTTCAAACTCGGCTAAAGAAGTTAATTGTAGAATTCTGATTTATTTGTTTTATATATAGATTTCTTTCCTGAGTTGTCTTTCTAGCAGTAGATTAGAAAATACTTTTTCTAACAAACCCACACAGCAACCACACCCTTCTCTCTCCTCAACACAAAAACTGACTCTCTCTTAAACAGTCAGGTGCCTGTAATAGAAATTGCCAAATGGCTTAATGAGACAAAAATAATCAATTGGATAAAACCAGAACATTGCTACAAGGACACTTAAACAATTAACTAGATAAATAAGAGAACAGATTCAGGAATAATTAATAATGTGTTGTGTGTGGTAAACAGAAGATATGACGATTTGAATAACTTTCAGCATTTACCACGAAACCTCAGAAAAAGTTAAATTTGTAACTTTAAAATGCTTAATAAGCTTTCAATTAAACTTTGATAACCTGGCCAGATTTTCTGCCATCCACAAGTGTAGCAGGCAGCAAACCTATGCTGCAGGGGTGTAGCTAATGCTACAAGGTAGTCTGCAACTTGGTACGCAGCTCTGTACTAAATCTACAAGTTTGTTGCAATTGACCCCTTGTGATGTGATTTAGTTTTTTCTTTTCATTTAGAAACAAAAAAGTATGACCCAAGGTGGTCTCAGATGCCTCTCGTTTAATTGAGACAGCTGCGTATTCTGTATATTTTTACTTCTCCCAATAAAATTATTAAAATGACTTGTTTTACTGTATGGGGGTGTTTTTTGTCATCTTATCTTTTACTTGTTTTGCATGTTATTAATTTTTATGATTTTTATATGTAAAGCGGTTTGAGGCGATTTATTGTGAAAGACGCTATATAAGAAATAGAGTGTGTGTGTATATATATATTTATATATAATGTGTGTGATTGATTTGATGTCGGGATACCAGGCATTGCAGGGATGGGACTGAGACTGCTATTGCACAGCAGTGTCACCCATTCCAGCTTTTAATACAAAGCATGATTATACACAGTGTGTATAGGTAACAAGCTCAGTTTCTTATTAAACTAGTAAAACAAGGAATAGTTCAAACTGCTGTGCATGGGAGTCTTCTTCCCACCCCTGCATTGCTGAGTCTCTAGCATTAGTGACTTTTTGCTCTTTTTTAAATTTACAGGAGGGACCAGCTACTGTGTTGACCCCAGTAAAGAAGAAAATCAAGAACGTCGGGATCTTCCTAAAGGTGAGAGGAGGTTCATGACTGGCTTCTGTTTTTTTTTTTGCCTCATTTGCACTGGCAAAATTCATTGCCCCCCTGTTTAATTTGTGCCTTACGCAGTCTTCTTTCAAATCCAGTTGATCACTGTAGTTCTGTTTTTCATCTATGTTCATAGCTGTGGCAGTAGTGTGTGTATTGCTGATGTGCTCTCTCTCTCTGTGTCTCTGTCTCTGTGCAGAATGAAGATGATGATGAAGATGAGGAGCAGGACAAGGCTGAAGACCTGCTGGGGAAGCCCCGCGCTGCCCTGCTCACTGAGAGGACCCGGGTGAGAGTCAGGCATGAGTCTGGGACATGGGGATATTCACATGTACATGGGGGGCCTCTTCCAGGTCCATTCCTGTGATTCATGTAGAAATGCAGAAGAAACTGGGGTGGGGTATATTTATTGTGGAAAACTAAAACGTGTTTGCACGTACTTCATTTCTCCTGCTGAACTGTAATCTGTAACTTGGTTGAGACCATAGTGCACAGGGGAGGTAAACTATACATATTTTGACCCTCCTACTTTTTTTGCTCAGTTTATACACACTATTTTATTATCCTGTTATGGTTTTGTCATTTTTAAATGGTTTAAAATGTCAAAAAAATGGAGTGTCATTCAGAAGATGCCAGAATTGTGACATTGATGTAAAAAAAGCATGGTAAAATGCACCCTACAATTACAGTGGTTTAACCTGCAGTCCGCACTGCACTATTTACAACAGCTAACGTTGGCAGTGGTGTGATTGCAACAGAAGATGCTGAGCAGTTTGTGGCGACTACGAAAAAATATTTATTATAGGCTAGGTATTTGTTAGTTTAGTCTATTTTTATTCTCTATTCAATTATATCCATGGGGGGGGGGGGGGAGGCAGAGAACCAGACGGTTTTCTTTAAATATTGAAGTTGGTAGGTTCATGTTCCTGTGGAGGCATGAACGGGTTCGAGTTCATCACCAACTAAATAAAATGTTACGCTATTAAGCACTAGTAATAATCAATCTAAAGTAGTGGTATTTTGAAAACCCTTTTTTACTTTAGTGAAGTAGTAGGCTAGAATTTTTTTTTTTCATTAAACTTTATTGAAATTCAGTTTCAGATTGTTTCATATTGACGCTTGTTGTGTACTACTCATTCAATCAAACCAAGTAGGAATTTGCTTAACAAGCTTTTCAAGTCAAGTTAGCTCATGGAATGGTGTGGCAGAGTGGAAACAGATGCAGGGGTGATGCAGTGTGGTAATGAACAGACAGAGAGGTTTAATTCCGGTTTGGAAAGTGATTCTTTATTTTTGTATCCCGGTCTGGTGACCAACAACAATAATAAAACAATACCGGGTTTGCAGACCCAAACGATAACAATAAGCCAACATGTATCCGCCCCACAATAGTACATACATGGTCACCAGTCCTGGGTGAGTGCATTAGTGCTTGTGGTGGGTGATGCAGTTAATTATTTGTGACAGCTTTAGTGCTGGCCCTCGCCGACCGCTCTGGAATCGTGTTAGCCATCTACTGCAGTGTAACGAACAAGACGATTACACACAAACAAACAAAAAACACTCACGATACTGTTTTCACGGTTTACGGGGTCTCTATCAGTCCTTCTCAGTTTCATGCACAAAACCAAAGTGAGGGAACAGATTACAATTCTCCGTCCCCTTTTATGCTGTCACACATGACCCCTTGGTATACTACTGCAACGTCATTTCCATTCCGGGTCAATGCGTTCTTGCAACGGAGTCTCGCCTTCATCCAGACTGGCAGACTTCCTGACCCTGGGAAAGAACTGTCAGACCAGCTTGTCCAAAGAACTCGGTTCTTGCTGCTTAGCACCCTTACAGGTCGGGAGGGAGATTTACAACCAAGAATCATTGTATTTTTGTCACCAAAGGGGTTTGAGTTCTTCTTTAAAAAAAAAAAAAAAAAAAAAAAAGCATGCCAGTTTTCTTCAGGCAGTTCCAATCAAAAATAGTTTATTTAGGAATCAAAATGCAAACAGGAACAAAGCAAATCAAAGGCGATGCATCAGTGATCTCACATACAGGCCTCAGCTGATGGTGTTCTGAGCTGGCATCAGGATAGATGTTATTTACTGAGTCTAGCTAAGCTTTCATGGCATCAGATGTTGGCTTTTTTCTGAGCCGGCAAGGCACAGAGATGTTAGGTTCTGAGCTGGCAGCAGTGTAGATGTTAGTTTCTGAGCTGAGCTCGGAAATCACTTCATACAGCACAGAAATATACAACTAGCTTACGTAATTTCCTTGACCAAATTTGGTGTTATTTCCCTAGCATGGTGTGAGACCAAGTACAATAAAAGTTAACATTTGTGTTTCTTTTTCACTTTACCAATGTCAACAGAAATTACTTTGGTTGCAGTAGCAACAGTTACATTATTGTTGTAAGTTACTTTATTAAGGGCAAACTTTGCCCTGTAACTCAATGGACCATATTTAGAAGCAAACACGAGGCAAAGAGACAATTTCTTAGAGGAATAAGACCTGTTGAAATAGTTTTATTCAGCAAAAAGTCTTTGCATTTGCTTCAGAATGAAGTCTATATATGAGTAAACTAGTGCTTCTGACATGGCAAGTATTTTGAACTGCCTTACTTAAGGAATACTTGCCTTCAAAAGAACAATACTTGTTTAACTAGTTCCTTTAACAAGCAACACCAGCCCAGTTTTGTCGGCTTGCAATTACTAAAACCGTAACTTCCCAAAAGCGAGGTCTGCTTGGTTTCTTGGAGCTTCTAATTGTACAAAAAAATAATAAATTTGCCTGTCTACGCTCGGCAGTTAGTTCCTCAGTTTGCCCCCCACTTTTTAACAGTTAGGCGCCTGTGATTGAGACACAATTCTGTAGATTGTGTTGCATAGTAATACAAATTTTTAGCAACACACAACATGTGATTGTGTAAAAATGTTTTTTTGCAAAAAACGCGTAACCAAATTTCGGGAATTGTTTGCGGACCACCTAGTTTACTCACGGACCACAGGCTGGGAACCACTGCTCTATTACGATACATCATATAAAGAAAACATTGCGATTCATTGACGCACAATGAACTCTAGTGTATACTGCAGAGGCAGTACAGGGCACCTCTGTAATTTGCCAGCTGACTTGAACATGAAACTCATGAAATATCAAACTGAACTAGGAATGGGATGGCCCTTATGCAGTAAAAATAGTACCTGTATAATACTGTCATCGTAGTCTAACGGTGAATTAACCAAATTAGTGAGGAGTTAGCACTACACTTCATTGTCTTGTATTTCACAACAGTCCCAGTCCTTTTTTTAGCAAATCAAATAGATTCAGTAATTTTTTTTTTTTTTTAAAGCTGCTATAGAATTGTGCTGCTAAAATGCTAATTTGAACTCTGGTTAGTTCCGCCAGCTTTGCAATGTCACTTTTAATTTATTATGATTACATTTGTATTGCATTATTATAGAATGAGATGACGGCTGAAGAGAAGAGGCGGGCTCACCAGAGGGAGTTAGCCAATCACGTGAATGAAGAGGCCCGGAGGAGACTGACAGAGCAGAAAGGAGAGCAGCAGATGCAGAAGTGAGTGTGTGACTTCAGGTGAAAGAGACCTTTTGACGTCTTGAAAGCTTGTGATTTTAATTATTGTTCAGTTAGTCCAATAAAAGGTATCCTATCGCCTTCTCTTTGTCTAATAATTGTGTATGAAAGGATTGAGTAAATGGCTGTGTGAATGTCGTTCTTTGTTCCTGACCCGTGTTGCCTCCTCAGAACCCGCAAGTCCAACGTGTCGTATAAAAACCCGTCTCAGATGCCCAAGGAGAAGGAGATCCGTGAGATGAAGATCTTCATCGACAAGAAGTACGAGACGGTTATCATGCCCGTGTTTGGCATCGCCACGCCGTTCCACATCGCGACCATCAAGGTACAACAATCGCCCGCATTCACATCCATCTTTCTGTGCGTCTCGCTTAAAACTTTGTACAGATTCAGGGGATATAGGGGAGGGTGTTTGTCTGGATATCTGTATTTCATGCTTCTATACCCTTTTCACACAGACGAGTTATGAGTGAATTGTCTGTACCATCACTGAGCCGTCATGTTTTATGCGGTCTCTGAACCACCTTGAGAGAATTTTTTTGATGTTTGACAAGCCTACAACTTTAATACACTGCAGTTGGTACCAGACGGCTGAATGAAAATATTAATAATGCCCCACTTAAATGTTTATTTCAATTTTCCACATATATATTGAGAGGGCAAAGCGAGCACAGGAACGTTTACAGTACACTACAATTCTCCAGCACCATTCATTAAAAGATAAGAAATTGATTATATATTATATATAGGGCTCTGGACTCTTGACCGGAGGGTCGTGGGTTCAATCCCAGGTGGGGGGCACTGCTGCTGTACCCTTGAGCACGGTACTTTACCTAGATTGCTCCAGTATAAACCCAACTGTATAAATGGGTAATTATATGTTAAAATAATGTAATTGTATGTAAAAATGTGATATATTGTAACAATTGTAAGTTGCCCTGGATAAGAAATATATATATATATATATATATAAATAAATAGCTTACCCACGTTATTCTGCTTATTTATTTTATTAGTTTTTTTCCCGTTGCCATGAAAACGATTTGTTGACTGACAGGTTTGAATGTTGTACTCGCATGATCTCTTTGGCTGTGTGAAAGGGTTATGACGGTATTATACTGGCATAGGTTGCGCAATTTCATGCTGTGTGAACAGGTATTTTAAAGAATTTTCAATGTCTCTGAGATTTGTGAAAGTGGTATTCTTGCATATATCTGGAGGGATGCTGGGTGGGGGGTGTGTGCGTATTATGCACCTTTCGACGGCACGCATCCAGTTATGAAACCCTGATTTAAAGAAGTTTGTTTTTTCCTCTCATTCAGAACATCAGCATGTCTGTGGAGGGAGATTACACCTACCTGAGAATCAACTTCTACTGTCCGGGCAGCGCGCTGGGGAGGAACGAGGGCAACCTCTTCCCCAACCCAGAGGCCACCTTCGTCAAGGAGATGTAAGAAACACTGCAGTCCACTCCACCGCAGTACACCGCACTGCAGTCCACTCCACCGCAGTACACCGCACTGCAGTCCACTCCACCGCAGTACACCACACTGCAGTCCACTACAGTCCATTGAACTCCACTACAATGCACTGAACTCCACTCCACTATCGATTTTTGATCCCTATGGCTTGTATTATATTAGTAGAAGGGGGATAAAGTGGAGCCGGTTGTACGTACCTATGTCACACTTAACACGTTTCTGCATCTATCTGGAGGGCTGCTTCGCCAATTGTCATGAAACTTGGTATTAATATATAGCTGAAGTTCAAATTCTGGGGATATATGGAGGTGCCTCTCTGTTCCGCGGTGTCACAGATTGAAGTATATTTAATATACTTTTACCATGAAATGCCTAATTCTTCATCCTGATGGCTCTTTTTTAATTTACAGTGGTGGGTGTATGTGTTGCTGACACTTGTTTTGCGAGCTTCAACTAAACCAGAGTTTGTTAATCGATTTCCAAGCATCGCTGACGGTCTGGCGTTTTTATTTTCCTCTGTCCTCCAGCACGTACCGCGCCTCGAATCTGAAGACCCCGGGGGACCCCTCGGTGCCGGCGACTAACCTTCAGAACGCTTTCCGCATCATCAAGGAGGTGCAGAAAAGGTACAAGACCAGGGAGGCGGAGGAGAAGGAGAAGGAGGGCATCGTGAAGCAGGACTCCCTTGTGGTGCACATGAACCGCAGCAACCCCAAACTCAAGGACCTCTACATCCGACCCAACATCGCCCAGAAGAGGATGCAGGGCTCCCTGGAGGCACACTCCAATGGTAAGGAGGCAGGGAAGTGGGAGGGGGGAGAGGCACGGGGCACAAACACTGTCCATCTGACCCAGCATCTCCCAGAAGAGGATGCAGGGCTCCCTAGAGGCACTCGCCAACAGTGAGGGGGGAGGGGCACAAGCACTGTCCATCCGAACCAACATCTCGCAGAAGAGGATTCTTGGGTTTTTGCTTTTTTTTTTTTAATAGAATCTGTGGAGAACAGCAAGCCACACAAACCCAAGCAGTTGTTCCTTCACTTGTTTTATTTGGAATGGTAAATTAGCCCAGTCTATACTGCCCAAAATATTTAGTTGGTTGTATTTAACCTTTTTTTAGGTTGAATAGCAGGAGTCTGATACCACTAAAAACTGTGATATTTAATGGGGGTTTTATTGTATTTGGCTTGACAGCTGTAATAAGTGTGTGTTTTGTCTCTGCTCAGGTTTCCGGTTCACGTCGGTGCGCGGTGACAAAGTGGATATCCTGTACAACAACATCAAGCACTCCCTGTTCCAGCCCTGCGATGGAGAAATGATCATCGTGCTGCACTTCCACCTCAAGGTGCCTCCATAACACTCACTGTCCAGCAGAATCCAAGTCATTGACACACTCCTTCTCCAGCAGCACTCTCACTGTCCAAATCATTAACACTCTCCCTCTCCAGCAGCACTCTCACTGTCCAAATCATTAACACTCTCCCTCTCCAGCAGCACCGAGCAGCCTTCCGCAGTCCATCCAAATCACGTGACATCTACTCTACACATACATGGGGAGAGAAGGGGAGCTGGCAAAATTGTCACATGATAAAAATGGAATGAGGAAGGCTGTTCAGTGCCTGGCACTTAGGATTCTCCAGACAAGTGCAAAGCAGCTCCAAGCCGGGTAAACGTTAAAAAAAGAGAAAAATAAGTTAATATTGGAGCAACAGGACCATTCACTTTGTGCAAACATCATACAATAGTAAGGGAGGTAAAAAAAATAAAATACAAAAAAAAGCTATTCCTCACACTTCAGTCAGTTGAGTGCGCTTCAGTTTTGAAAAGAGAGTAGATTACTATGCACTGCAACTATTTTGATGGTGTTTGATGATTTTTATGGTATAGTTAGTTGAATCTAGAGCTGGAAGGATAGACTCTTTGACCTGGACTTGCCCACAAAGTGTAATGCTTTCACTCTTTTCTCCCCTGCCCCCCTCTCTGCGGTCAGAACGCCATCATGTTTGGTAAGAAGAGGCACACGGACGTGCAGTTCTACACTGAAGTGGGGGAGATCACCACTGACCTGGGCAAGCACCAGCACATGCACGACCGAGATGACCTCTACGCAGAGCAGGTCAGTGGGTTCACCAGTTACACTACACTGTCTCTTACATTGCAGTGAGATACTGTGGACACTACACCTGTCTTCTACATTGAAATGAAATACTGTGGACAGTTGACTGTCCCTAACATGTACAGTTCACCCCGTCTGTTATGATATAAGCTATTAGGGCCATATTTTCATAGCATTTCCACTTTTAACTACAGTATCTTTTGGGGGGGGGGGGGGGATCCATCTTAATATTTACAAACTGAGGAACAAACCCCTGAGGTACTGAAAGAGGACTTGGTAGTTTGTTTTTTGTCAAATAAACAGACGTTTTACCTCTAAAATATATAGGAGTTAACGACTGGAGTAAACGCTTTGAAAATCTGCTCTCATGTACAGTTGACAGTCCCTAACGTGGTACAGTTAACCCTGTTGCTTATGTTACAATTTAAGTTACTATGTACAGTTCACCTTTGCGGGACAAGTGTCTTCTTGTTTCACACTTTGGGTTTGGGTTTGTTTGTCAGATGGAGCGAGAGATGAGACACAAGCTGAAGACGGCCTTCAAGAACTTCATTGAGAAGGTGGAGGCCCTGACGAAAGAGGAGCTGGAATTCGAGCTGCCTTTCAGAGACCTGGGGTGAGGAACATGGGAGCAGGGAGGAAGCTAATACTGAGCTTGTTCGTTTTATTAATAGGGTTATAACAAAACAAACTAAAGAGCTTAGTCTGGTGTTTCTGTGTAGTCTGAACTTTTTCAGTGAGAATGTGTGCATGAAAGCAGTAACACTCACACTGCAGGATGTTCAAATACGATCCAATATCAGCACTCCTAGGGGGTGCTGTTGAGTCCGAGGCAAAGCCAAGTTAAACAGACCAGGCCTGTTGATTCTGGACCATATTTGAACACCCTGGAATGGAATTAGGCATTTTGGGAATGGAATTTTGCAATGTTGTCTCTCTCCTCGCAACTCCGTTTTCTGCATTTTTTTTTTTTGTTTTGTTTTTTCACTTCACCCAGCCAAGTTGAGTTAATTCATGTGACTTCACTCAGCATGTCGTCTCTGCTGAAACTCAACATGGTGGCTGCACCAACAAAAGCCCTGTGCTTAAAAGGGGGTGGGGGTGGGGGGTGCTGTCCTGTACTAAGCTAAATTAATTGTGTATTTAATTTTTAGTTTTGCTTCTTTCCACTCTACTGGCATTTAATAAAGCTAGAATTAACAATGTTAAACCGTGACTGTTTAATTAAATTGTATTTGACAATGAAGAAACAAGCTCCAAAGCTATTTCTAGGTATACATTCCTTAAAGGAAATTGATCACTTTACTGTGTAAAAGATGTAGTCGCTACACTACACACAAGTGTCTGTCTGGAGACGCACCTTGTTAAAGGCAGAATTAGCAAAGAAACAATTGGGAGGATTCATTGTGCTCTTACACTAGAAGGGGCGCTATTTAAATTACAATCTGGTGATACACAGCAGTGAACCTTTGTAGCAACAAGCCAGTCAACACGCTTTTTTTTTTTAAATCAAAATGTTTCATATTTTATCTTATTTATTGTAATACCAGTAAAATGCTAAACTTCAATTGTGGAGTGCTGTAACTATGATTACTCTCGCATGACATTGCAGGACTGTTACTAAACTGTTATTTTGTATTATTGTAAAGCCAGCAATAAGCTAAACATGTATTTTTAAAACACCTTTATTTGTAGAGTGAACTACAGTGGTAGCGGAAGACTGTAAACACGATTCTCTCAACACTGCTGGACATGTTTTTATAATAAAGTTTTCCTGCATTTTAATGCCAGCAATGAACCAAGTGATGTTTATAAACATTGACATGAAAGTGTCTCCAGGTGCTTTACTTGGTTTTACAGCAACAAGTTTGATTGAAAATCTTGGCTTTAAAAAAAAAAGTGGTAACATTTATTAACGTGCTTATTTTAACATTATATTTATGCATTAACAACTGCTGCTGCAGAGTCACTTTACCCGAATGACGGAGCACAAGGAGGTTGCTCAGGGTCACAAACAGTGAGTCAGCGCCTGGGATTGAACCCAGAACCTCCTGGTAACAAGCCCCTTTAAGTACTGGACCACCAGGCCTCCATTCAAGGGTACTTTTACAGACCCTGAAGCTGCGAAGCTCACATTACCTGATTCCTATTTGTAAGGAGTCAGTCTTGAGATTAGTGCAAATTGGGGTCTCTGAGAACTTTCACAAAAATTCTGCTGCTGCTTGTCTGTCTGTGTGCAGGTTCAGTGGAGCCCCCTACAGGAGTACTTGCTTACTGCAGCCCACCAGCAGTGCACTGTGCAACGTTACTGAGTGGGTAAGTTACGTGAAATGCTTTTCATTAAAAATAAATAAATAAAAAATTATTGCTTGTAATTATGCTTTGTTTCAATACAAATGCAGACAGAAGTTTTTTTTGTTTTAGTTTGTAAAATGAGTTCAGTTTCCTACTTGCCCTCTATCCATTGTAGTGATGCTAGATGAGGTAGAGCTGATGTACTCAGTTATACCATGTCTGTGTGTGTGTCTCCTATTAGGACATGTTTGTTGGGTTTCTCCTCGGTAATGCTGTGCATGTCCTGTATGTGTCTCTGCTCTATAAAGACTGCTCTTCCCTCTCCTCAGCCCCCCTTTGTGGTTACATTAGACGAGGTGGAGCTCATTCACTTTGAGAGGGTGCAGTTCCACTTGAAGAATTTTGATGTTGTGATCGTGTACAAGGACTACAGCAAGAAGGTGACGATGATCAACGCTGTGCCCGTCAACTCCCTGGATCCCATCAAGGAGTGGCTCAAGTGAGTGCCAACAGACGCACACAGGGTCATTACACAGCCCTCAGCACTGTTATACTGATGCTTTTAAAAAGTTATTTACCTCCGTTAGTCTGAAATAATCCCTGCAGTCCACTGGAAGAGTTTGAGAGCAGGGCTCGAGCAGCCCTGTGTTTCATCAATTGTTTCATCAGTGAGCGATTTCTTGGAACATTTTATTTAGATATAAATGAATTTTTGGTCTTTCGAATACAACTCACAGAATGGGTTAAACATTAAGTCAGATTCTGGTTAAATTCCTAGTTACAGTAAATTGAAAGATCTTTCTGGTGACCTTTGTCCTTGCTAGGGCAAGGCTCCAAGACAATCTGAAATGGGTGTTGGCCTCTCCTTTGTCCAGTTCTAACATGAAAGGCATTTGCCATTTAGGGTGGATCATTGTTTTTGTGTTAGAAGTGCCAACACATTGTTAAACATATTTACAGACTAGATATAAAACAGGTTTTCTTAGGAGGGTTATTAAAACTAGCTACTTCAAAGAGAAACTGGATTGAACCAGATGCTTGGAAGCTAGGGTTAGGACAATGGACAATTAACCAAGTTGATAAGAGATTTGTATCTGTCTGATTTAAAGAAAAATCACAATGTCACTGAAAGACTGCATTTAAACCGAGAATACTGAAATGTTCTTTTTATTACTCTGATCCATGCTTGGAAAGAGGATACCTGCAAACTGTTGTCACTATGTAACCTTTAAGATGTCTGGTTGCACCTTTGCAACTCAGAACTTTTATCTTCAATAAACTACACTTATCTGGACTCAAACAAGAAGCCAGCAACTTCTCTTTCGCTTCTTCTTTTATTGCTTATCACAACAGCGATGGTTTTAGAACAGGTGTCAATAGTGTCATCTCTCAGCCGTGCTTTATTTGCTGTTCCATTACTGAGTAAATAACAAAACTTCTGACCTCCATAGTAAACAATGGGATAGCCGTGTCTGATTACATCAGTACATCAAACTATAAGAATAAGTAAGTTCAAGGATTGAATGTATTTACGGGGCAGTTTCAAACTTTTATATTTTGAAGTGATGTAGTATTTCTAAATTTATTACAGAGTGTATTTTGTTTTAAATATCTACGGTATGTCAAGATCAACGCTATTAGACGTAACAGATACATTTTGAAGATGGAGAAAGACTTCTAGTGGAAACGGTTATTAATTCTAAATGATCAAATTCAATGGACATTAGGAAGACTACAATCTGATTTAGTTAGTCATTGAGTGAAGTTTATGTTTCTGACTTGTTGCTTTGGCGGTGTCCCCCCCCCCCCCCCCCCCCCCCCAGCTCCTGTGACATCAAGTACACTGAAGGGGTGCAGTCCCTGAACTGGACCAAGATCATGAAGACCATCGTGGACGACCCCGAGGGCTTCTTCGAGCAGGGGGGCTGGTCTTTCCTGGACCCTGAGGGAGAGGTGAGAAACGAACAACACTGTTAATATAGACCTTCATACCACAGTGTCCCAGACAGAACAGGTAAATGCTACGGCATACTAGATGCAGTAATAATAATAAACATCAGTAAAACGAGGGATGATAAACTGAAAGTAGGTTCGAATTTGTTATACTGAGGGTTTTTTTTATACGTTTGCTGTCATTGAAGTTCTTACTGCAATTACTCAAAACGCCAGTTTTTGTTGTGCTTTTTTGTTCTGTTTGTTCAGGTACTTTTGACCGCGTTCAGGAGCTGGTCTTTTAGATTTAGTTGCAGTGTATTTATAGAGAAAGCCTTCAGCGGTGTGCTGCTGTGCTCAGACATGTTCCTGTGTCTCCTTCCAGGGCAGCGGAGCTGAGAACCAGGACTCTGAGTCGGAGGTAGAGGACGAGACCTTCAACCCTTCAGACGAGGAGGAGGAAGAGGAGGAGGAGGACAGTGATGAGGACTACGACTCTGAGACGGAGGATAGCAGTGAGAGGGGCGGGGCACGGAGGGGAGAGAATGATTGGACTTGGAGACAGAAACTTAGGGGGAATCATGTTTAGGTGGCACTGTAATATCAAACTATGGCTGTGTCTAAATCAGATGTTCATAAATCATTTTGCTGCGATACTTGACTTTGCTGCCACTGCTACTTGGGGTGGGTGTCTTTTGAAGCCCTGCTTGGGGTGGGTGTGTTTGGAAGCCCTGCTTGGGGTGGGTGTGTTTGGAAGCCCTGCTTGGGGTGGGTGTGTTTGAAGCCCTGCTTGGGGTGGGTGTGTTTGGAAGCCCTGCTTGGGGTGGGTGTGTTTGAAGCCCTGCTTGGGGTGGGTGTGTTTTGAAGCCCTGCTTGGTTTTCCATTGCATGACTCTTGCTTGTTTCTTCCAGATTACAGCGAGTCTCTGGCCAGTGATGAGGAGAGTGGTAAAGATTGGGATGAGCTGGAAGAGGAGGCCAGGAAAGGTGCGTCTGCTCTGCTGTTTGAGGACACGGTTGGGTATCGCTCTGCTAAAACCCAGTTTAATTATATGTATATTTTGTCAATAACCTCTTTTTAAACAATTAGGATTAAAAGAGGTTATTGCATATATATATATATATGTGTGTGTGTATATATATATATATATATATATATATATATATATATATATATATATATATATATATATATATATATATATATATATAAAAAAATATAACAATAATAAATAAATAAAAGCAATAACCTCTTTTTAATCCTAATCGTTTAAAAGAGGTTACTATTGCTAAAGGGACCTCAACTAGTTATTAATTTAGTTTTCCTTGTCTGTATAAACACTTTGGAATTGGCATTTTTGGAGTTTTGCAAAAAATTGCTGAAATAAATAATTGTAGACATCCATTTCTTGTAATTTCTTGTAACCGACCCGGTACCATCCTGTTACTGGCCAGGGCTTGCATCCCCTGTCTGGTACAAAGCCGGTCTTGAACAGCCCCGTTGCTATCTTTAAGCAGACCTGAGGCAGCATCTACACAGTGTTCCTGTACACAGCATTGCTACTTGCATAATGCCTCGGTTTTATCCCTGCGAGACATGCAAGGCCAGTCTGCCTGTTGAGGACAAACACAGCAGATGCTCTTCCTGCCTGGGGCCAAAGCATGCAAAGGAGGCACTCGTGAACCGCAGTTTCTGTGAGTTTTGTGCCAGTTTCTGCAAGTGCAGCTCACTCCTGCACAGCGCTTTTCCCCATCACCCTCTGTTAGAGGTGGCTGCGTCCTCCCCCCATGACTCTGTGCCAAGGGGGAGCGGACGACGCACCCAGGAGTGACCCACGCAGGAAGCCGTCCTCGTGGTCTTCCTCGTCCTCCTCTGCCTCTTCTCCGAGGAAGAGTTGCCGTTCCATGCTGTCGGTGGACTTGGAGCTGATGGAGAACTGCTGCCCATAGCTTTTCCACCAAGGAACTGTGTTGCGGCTTGGTTGTACAGTGGAAGAGAAGCATTTGCCTCCCAGGAATCGACCCACTGTCCCCTTCTGGCTCCATAATAAGAGGTGAATGGGGAAAATCACAGGCCCGGGCCAAGGTGCTCCTAGTAGCCCCTGATTGACACAGGAGACTGATATTATACCGATGCAGCTCCTAAGCGGCCAGGCGTGTCGACTGCCTGAGCACCGTGACCTGCTCAGTCAGGCATGGGGGTCCTAATGGCATACCGACCCGTCGAACCTGCAGCTCTGGGTCTGGCTCCTGAACGGCTGCATTTGAACAGTCTAGGTCTGTCCAATAGGGTGATTTGTCACCTTAAAAAATGGCAGACCACCGTCCACGCGTTCCCAGTATGATTACAAGTGGAGCATCTTTGTGCCTCGTGGGTTTGACCCCACGACTTGTCCCATGGCAGTGATGATGCAATTTTTGCAGGGCCTGTTTGGTGAGGGGAAATCCCCCTCTACATTTAAAGGTCTATCTGGCAGCCATTTAGCTTGCCATGTCAAAATTGCCTCGATCTCCCCAGGAGCTCACCATCCTCCTGTCAGGTCATTTTTTGAAAGAGGTTTGGCTGCCTAATGGAGCAAGCCCCATCCCATAAGTGAAAAACGAAAGAAAACAGCACAAATAAGTTTTAACTTGGGACTTTGTTTTGTATTAAAATACAGAATTAAGACCTGAAGTATGAACCTCCTGACTGAACGCAAACCCTGATAACATGCAACATCCTGGTAACTCGTGAAACAGTAGAAATACATGTACGTACCTGTTGGTGTGCAAGGGATGTTCTGCCAGTTGAAACCTGTGAGAGAAAAGCATACTTGGTTAAAAGGATATACTGAATGCTATAGGCAGTTATCGCCCTGAAAAGGTGCACATTTTCAGAGAGATGTTAACGGCGATAAGTATTAATTAGGACGCTGTATGGTCCAGTGGTTAAAGATAAGGGCTTGTACATAAGAACGTTTACAAATGAGAGGAGGCAATTCGGCCCATCTAGCTCGTTTGGTTGTTAGTAGCTTATTGATCACAGAATCTCATCCAGCAGCTTCTTGATGGGTCCCAGGTTGTAACCAGGAGGCCCCTGGTTCATATGCCAGCTTAGCCACTGACTGACTCACTGTGTGACCCTGAGCAAGTCGCTTGACCTCCTTGTCTTTCGGGTGAGACGTTGCGAGTGACTCTGCAGCTGATGCATAGTTCACACTAGTCTCTGTAAGTCGCCTTGGATAAAGGTGTCTGCTAAATAAACAAATAATAATAATGATCCAAAGTTTTGTTATGTTGTGATCCTAGTATTTTCTGTTATGAGGACTGTAAATGTACAATGTCCCCTTTTCTACAGTTCATTTAAGTTAAATTTGAGTTTGCACTTGCATGTAAAGGCATATTTTAACGACGGTAATGATATTACTTTATGAATGTGTAATTTGTCACTCTTATTGTGTAGGAACCGCAATGCCAGGAATTTAGAAAAAAAAGTCTGCTTTTATACTGTTTCTGCCTGAAATAATATACTAATCTTTCTGAAATAGATAATGGTATAATTCATCTACAACAGAAGATGCACACAGAATATATTGCAGGATAAGTAATCTGTAAATTAAAAAAATAACTGGGATACTTAATATTTATTAATACCTATCATTTAAGGTTTATATTACAGTACATGGAAGAAGGGTACAAAGCTTTCAGTATTTTCAGCTGCTTTGTTTGATGAATTGCTTATTTTTTACCAGTTTATTTAAGGCTTGTTTTGTATTCATAAATGTATTGTGTACCGGCTGCGCATTATGAGTACCTGCACTTTTTTGTTGAATTTGTGACTGCAGCTGATGCATAGTACACACAGCCTAGTTTCTGTAAGTTGCCTTGGATAAAGCCGTCTGCTAAATAAACAAATAATAAAAGTAGGCTACAGCAGTAATAAAATATTATTTCATTTCTCTATACTTGTAATTTTAAACTATTCTAGATAGGCTTGAAGAATAAGTGTAGCGTAGCTATTTTATGAAGAAAAATAACTTTTGGAAAAACCTTGTAAAGTTTTAAATAGTTTGTAGCATCGAGTCCTGTGCGGCGTCATCTTTGTGTGGGACATCATTGTCCAGTGAACCGCCATTTCAGAAGAGGGAATTAATTGTTAAGCTCTCTTTTACCTTAATTCAAGTAAACCGTGCAACTACATTTGATACCTTATGTCCCCTATTTTCAGGCTAGTTGGGACTAGGCTAAGGGAAAGGGGGGTACTTATTGGGTTTGAAATAAATATTAAGAGTTTTAAGGGATTTTGTTTTTGAAATTGATTTAACATGTTATTTCTGAGTGATGATTTCTGTGTATTTGTGCTGGTTTGAGTTAACATGTACATGCCTGAAGTTATTAGTTGATTTTTGGTTTAATTCATGGGAGGAGCTACCTGAACAGGTATAAAAGCCAGAGCATGGAGAGGTGGTTTTGCTACTGAAACCTGTAAGTAAAATTTGATTTGCGCCAGGTTGTTTCTGCAGGCATTAGGATGTTTTCTTTTGTAAATAGTTATAGTATTTGAAGTTCATCTTTTGTTTGTTCACCGATTTTTATTTGCTTGATAATACAGCAGGCAGGAACTTCTGTTCCTGTCTGCTACCTGCGTACACCTAACATCAGACCATGGGCCATCACCACAGGCTTCGGCCGCCTGTGAAGGACATTGTTCTTCACTGGAGGTTAGGCGTGGTGCTCAGTGCACTCCTTGAAGCCTCCATATGAGCCCATGCATTCAGCTGAGCTAAAATATTTAGGCCAAGACAAAGGTTATGCTCCGTACCAATCCTGCTTTTTGTCAAGGACAATCTCAGCATTCCATGTCAACCAGTCTTGAATTGGAGGCTTCCTTCCACCTCCTTTCCAGTCTAAGAGGGAGCTGCAGCTCCATACGCTCTGCCCAGTGCGAGCCCTAGCGTACTACGTTGACAGGATGAAAAGTTGGAGGCAGTTGGAACAAAGTTTCTGCTCTGGGACAAAGTCCCATGGTCAAACCCTGTCTAAGTAGAGGCTGTCCAAATGGATAGCAGACAGGACTGCCTATGAGCTGGCCAACATGCCCCCTCCAGAAAGCTCACTACCCATTCCTCCAGGGGCATGGCAACTTCGTGGACATTTGCAGTGCAGTGCTATGGGCTGCTCCTCATACCTTTACTGGGTTCCACAGACTTGGGTCATGGATACTCAAAACCCTGGTTTTGGAACTAGAGTGTTAAGGGCGGCTTCTCAGTCGACCCTTACAACACAGGCATAGAGGCGAGTCTCTCCCTCAGTTTTTTTTAGCCCTAGCTACTTGTTACTGGGGTTCCAAGTGATAACGTACAAGGCAGCCTCGGCTTAGCCTTGTAGCATTCCAGTCGTGCAGCAATCTTGCCTTTTGTGACGGCTTAGGTATGCTGACCCATTTGGTTATGGTTACATTTTATACTTGAAAGGGAATCTTACATTATTATCATAACCGTGGCTCCCTGAAATAAAAATGTAACCATTTAACCTTCAAGGTCGCTGCGTCCATCAGTGCAGCAGGCTCTGCAAGCAGCTTTGATATATTTGATTCAGTTTGAGTCTTTAGGATGAAATTACCCATTTGGTAATGGCTACAGTTCTATTTCAGGGAACCAGGGTTATGATAATAAACTAACATTTCTTGTGGTCTGTATGTGTTGACTGTGCTGTTTAGTTTCGTGTGTGTGTGTGTGTGTCTCCATGTTAACTCTGTCCTCTCCCCTCAGCGGACCGGGAGAGCCGCTATGAGGAGGTGGTGGAGGAGCCTGCCAGTCGCAAGAGGAAAGGCCATTCTGCACCCTCATCCTCCAGCAAGAAGAGGAAGAAATAGAGATGCAGCCCAGGGTTCAGTCCACCTTCAATTCACATTCACACCAGATTTATATGAAAACGCAATCCTGGATTCGATCCACATTCAAACCAGATCCAAACCCATCACGGACACAGCCGCCTGTCCAGTTAATATTTTTCTGTTTTTCACAACCGACTGAAAAACAAAAACTACAACAAGAAGCGACACTTTTCCTGCCCCGACAGCGCTTTCCCTGTACAGAATGAGAGTGGAGGAGGACAGAGGGCACCGCTCTCACAATAAATACATAAATAACAAGAACAATGATGGGAAAGACAGGAAAAACTATTTTAGTATTGCTGCATATTCTGCTGTATTTGGATGTTTTATAGGTATGGACTAAAAGTTCCTGCCTGTGCCTTGATCAGTGTAATTAGCTTTCACATTTTTTGTTGATGAATGAATGCATTAGGAAGGAGGAAATGTTCATATAATACACAACTAAATCTTTTTTTGTTTGTTTTGATGTACATTTAGCTCTAGCCCTGCTTTCTCCGTTTTGTAACTCTTCCTACTGTGTGTGTTATAAAAACTTGTGACTAATGAAGGCATTGGCTGAAGCGCTTGCTCGATTTCACGACCAAGGTGAGTTTGAGTTGTTGGGGTGTTTTTTTTTTTTTTTAAATATACAGAAGTAATGGACGGGGGAGAATTAACCTACAATGTGTCTTGCACACAGATATTATACTATCAACTGTTACTTTTTTTTTTTTTTATATATATATATATAAGATAAATGTTTTTCTCCTTGTTCTCTTGTGCTCTGGGGATGAGACTTGTGGGTCTGTTTTTGATGTTTTCTGCAGATAAATCTTGATATTTGGGAGTTTTCCCTCCCTGCCTGCGCCTCTGTCTCTCGCAAGAGAAACTTGTGTTTTTTTTCTTGATTTTTGTTTTCTCTCTTGAAACAAACTAAGATTTGAATAAATTCAGAAAATCTTTTTACACAACAGACTCAAGATATTCTGGTATCTGTTTTCTAAATCTACTACCCTGCCCCTGTTGCTAAAATCCATGCTTGTTCTGTCTAATTTGTGTAAGTCAGTAGCATTTATACTGTATTTTTAAAGAGGCCTTGTAAAGTACACAGTCTAAAATTGCTGAGGCAAAGAACCTTAATAGTCATTTTAAACCTTTGCGGTCCATTTATTCAGTGCGTCAGGTCCAGTTTATTTTAGACGCGCTGTTTAAAAGTTTTTTTTCACAGTAAAACAGGTTTAAAAGGCCCTGCATATCAACGGGACACTCGGTACTGCATCTCTATCCCTGCCCCACCCCTTGTTCGCTATATTTCACATACCTTTTCATAGTCCTGCATACCAATTTTAAATCCTCTCCTGATCACTCGTTTTATCATCAAACTCCTCAATAATTTGATCCAGTCATTATTTTATTACTATAACATCTCAAAAAGCTCTGCAAATGTCTGTGATGTTCTTTGAGCGCTGGATGCAGAAGCAGCTATCTTGTTTGTTTATGGCTGTGTGATCTCTGTGGTTCTGGGGCTATGTGTATTGCACATATCCGCCCCCTTTTTGAATTTTCTTTTTTTGGCTTCTCTGCTTTGGCTTCGGTCTCACTCGGCCATTGAATGAATGGTTTCATCGGCTTTTTCCGGAGAAAAAATGACTAGAGACCTGTTTTTTACGTCTTTTTGATGTCGGACTGGGTCCAATATAGGACCTCAAAGGGTTAAAGGATCTTGATAAGCTGTCCGTGTGGTTCTAAGAGGACTCTTTTTGTCTTGTTACGAGGACGTTCCCAGCTCAGCCACTGGCTCACTATGTGACCCTGAGCAAGTCACTTAACCTCCTTGTGCTCCCTCCTTCGGGTTAGACATAAAACTGAGGTCCTATTGTAAGTGACTGGAAGATGTGATTTGCATAGTTACAGTTCACCCCCTAGTCTCTAAGTCGCTTTGTATAAAAGCGTCTGCTGAAAGATTAATAAAGAGTACCCCCTACTACAGGCTACAGGAGGTTAAATATGATTCATAGTATGGAACTTCGGACCCTTAGTCCGTTAAATTAATTTTTTATATAAATTGTGAGTTTTACATATACAGGTATTTCATCTAATTGCTTCTCTTGTGATTTCAGGAAAACTGGGAAGTTTACAAATACGAAACTCAGTCAAAGGCAGATGTTTTCAGTGTCAAATAGTTTCTTCATTCAGCAAATTCAGTTCAGAAATGTCTTCGCAGCAAAACAGACACTTCCAAAGAGATCTCTTAGCATAACAAAAATCTTTAATCTTAACTTTCCTCCAACGGTGTTGTTCTGTAAACATTGTGCTCTTTGTTCTGTAAACATTGTGCTCGTTCTGCTCTCATTCCAAATGAGCTGCATTTGTTTAGATGCCAATACTGATTAGCCAGTCTGCCAGTGTGCATTGAAAAAAAAAAAAAATATGTGTGTGTGTGTATATAAATGTGTGCGTGTGACTGTTGGGTTACATATTTCTCTTTAGGTTGGAAGTGTGTCCAGAACTTCAGAAAACACACAATCATACACTTGCTGCAATGTATGAGCGCTGTAATGTATGTGTGTGTGACTGTCTCGTGTGCGAGTGTGACAGCGCTCAGGCTGGGGGGCTGTCTGGATTTCAGGGTAGAGGGATGGTTGGTTAGTGTGTGAGTGACTGTCTCGTGTGTGAGTGTGACAGCGCTCAGGCTGGGGGTCTGTCTGGATTTCAGGGTAGAGGGATGGTTGGTTAGTGTGTGAGTGACTGTCTCGTGTGCGAGTGTGACAGCGCTCAGGCTGGGGGGCTGTCTGGATTTCAGGGTAGAGGGATGGTTGGTTAGTGTGTGTGTGTGAGTGACTGTCTCGTGTGCGAGTGTGACAGCGCTCAGGCTGGGGGGCTGTCTGGATTTCAGGGTAGAGGGATGGTTGGTTAGTGTGTGTGTGTGAGTGACTGTCTCGTGTGTGAGTGTGACAGCGCTCAGGCTGGGGGGCTGTCTGGATTTCAGGGTAGAGGGATGGTTGGTTAGTGTGTGTGTGAGTGACTGTCTCGTGTGCGAGTGTGACAGCGCTCAGGCTGGGGGGCTGTCTGGATTTCAGGGTAGAGGGATGGTTGGTTAGTGTGTGTGAGTGACTGTCTCGTGTGCGAGTGTGACAGCGCTCAGGCTGGGGTGCTGTCTGGATTTCAGGGTAGAGGGATGGTTGGTTAGTGTGTGTGAGTGACTGTCTCGTGTGCGAGTGTGACAGCGCTCAGGCTGGGGTGCTGTCTGGATTTCAGGGTAGAGGGATGGTTGGTTAGTGTGTGTGAGTGACTGTCTCGTGTGTGAGTGTGACAGCACTCAGGCTGGGGGGCTGTCTGGATTTCAGGGTAGAGGGATGGTTGTTTAGTGTGTGAGTGACTGTCTCGTGTGCGAGTGTGACAGCGCTCAGGCTGGGGTGCTGTCTGGATTTCAGGGTAGAGGGATGGTTGGTTAGTGTGTGTGAGTGACTGTCTCGTGTGTGAGTGTGACAGCACTCAGGCTGGGGGGCTGTCTGGATTTCAGGGTAGAGGGATGGTTGTTTAGTGTGTGAGTGACTGTCTCGTGTGCGAGTGTGACAGCGCTCAGGCTGGGGTGCTGTCTGGATTTCAGGGTAGAGGGATGGTTGGTTAGTGTGTGTGAGTGACTGTCTCGTGTGCGAGTGTGACAGCGCTCAGGCTGGGGGGCTGTCTGGATTTCAGGGTAGAGGGATGGTTGGTTAGTGTGTGTGTGTGAGTGACTGTCTCGTGTGCGAGTGTGACAGCGCTCAGGCTGGGGGGCTGTCTGGATTTCAGGGTAGAGGGATGGTTGGTTAGTGTGTGTGTGTGAGTGACTGTCTCGTGTGTGAGTGTGACAGCGCTCAGGCTGGGGGGCTGTCTGGATTTCAGGGTAGAGGGATGGTTGGTTAGTGTGTGTGAGTGACTGTCTCGTGTGCGAGTGTGACAGCGCTCAGGCTGGGGGGCTGTCTGGATTTCAGGGTAGAGGGATGGTTGGTTAGTGTGTGTGTGAGTGACTGTCTCGTGTGCGAGTGTGACAGCGCTCAGGCTGGGGTGCTGTCTGGATTTCAGGGTAGAGGGATGGTTGGTTAGTGTGTGTGTGAGTGACTGTCTCGTGTGCGAGTGTGACAGCGCTCAGGCTGGGGTGCTGTCTGGATTTCAGGGTAGAGGGATGGTTGGTTAGTGTGTGAGTGACTGTCTCGTGTGCGAGTGTGACAGCGCTCAGGCTGGGGTGCTGTCTGGATTTCAGGGTAGAGGGATGGTTGTTTAGTGTGTGTGTGAGTGACTGTCTCGTGTGCGAGTGTGACAGCGCTCAGGCTGGGGGGCTGTCTGGATTTCAGGGTAGAGGGATGGTTGGTTAGTGTGTGTGTGAGTGACTGTCTCGTGTGCGAGTGTGACAGCGCTCAGGCTGGGGGGCTGTCTGGATTTCAGGGTAGAGGGATGGTTGGTTAGTGTGTGTGAGTGACTGTCTCGTGTGTGAGTGTGACAGCGCTCAGGCTGGGGTGCTGTCTGGATTTCAGGGTAGAGGGATGGTTGGTTAGTGTGTGTGAGTGACTGTCTCGTGTGCGAGTGTGACAGCGCTCAGGCTGGGGGTCTGTCTGGATTTCAGGGTAGAGGGATGGTTGGTTAGTGTGTGTGAGTGACTGTCTCGTGTGTGAGTGTGACAGCGCTCAGGCTGGGGTGCTGTCTGGATTTCAGGGTAGAGGGATGGTTGGTTAGTGTGTGTGTGAGTGACTGTCGTGTGCGAGTGTGACAGCGCTCAGGTTGGGGTGCTGTCTGGATTTCAGGGTAGAGGGATGGTTGGTTAGTGTGTGTGAGTGACTGTCTCGTGTGCGAGTGTGACAGCGCTCAGGCTGGGGTGCTGTCTGGATTTCAGGGTAGAGGGATGGTTGGTTAGTGTGTGTGAGTGACTGTCTCGTGTGTGAGTGTGACAGCGCTCAGGCTGGGGTGCTGTCTGGATTTCAGGGTAGAGGGATGGTTGGTTAGTGTGTGAGTGACTGTCTCGTGTGTGAGTGTGACAGCGCTCAGGCTGGGGTGCTGTCTGGATTTCAGGGTAGAGGGATGGTTGGTTAGTGTGTGTGAGTGACTGTCTCGTGTGCGAGTGTGACAGCGCTCAGGCTGGGGTGCTGTCTGGATTTCAGGGTAGAGGGATGGTTGGTTAGTGTGTGTGAGTGACTGTCTCGTGTGTGAGTGTGACAGCACTCAGGCTGGGGGGCTGTCTGGATTTCAGGGTAGAGGGATGGTTGTTTAGTGTGTGAGTGACTGTCTCGTGTGCGAGTGTGACAGCGCTCAGGCTGGGGTGCTGTCTGGATTTCAGGGTAGAGGGATGGTTGGTTAGTGTGTGTGAGTGACTGTCTCGTGTGTGAGTGTGACAGCACTCAGGCTGGGGGGCTGTCTGGATTTCAGGGTAGAGGGATGGTTGTTTAGTGTGTGAGTGACTGTCTCGTGTGCGAGTGTGACAGCGCTCAGGCTGGGGTGCTGTCTGGATTTCAGGGTAGAGGGATGGTTGGTTAGTGTGTGTGAGTGACTGTCTCGTGTGCGAGTGTGACAGCGCTCAGGCTGGGGGGCTGTCTGGATTTCAGGGTAGAGGGATGGTTGGTTAGTGTGTGTGTGTGAGTGACTGTCTTTTGTGCGAGTGTGACAGCGCTCAGGCTGGGGGGCTGTCTGGATTTCAGGGTAGAGGGATGGTTGGTTAGTGTGTGTGAGTGACTGTCTCGTGTGTGAGTGTGACAGCGCTCAGGCTGGGGGGCTGTCTGGATTTCAGGGTAGAGGGATGGTTGGTTAGTGTGTGTGAGTGACTGTCTCGTGTGCGAGTGTGACAGCGCTCAGGCTGGGGGGCTGTCTGGATTTCAGGGTAGAGGGATGGTTGGTTAGTGTGTGAGTGACTGTCTCGTGTGCGAGTGTGACAGCGCTCAGGCTGGGGTGCTGTCTGGATTTCAGGGTAGAGGGATGGTTGGTTAGTGTGTGTGTGAGTGACTGTCTCGTGTGCGAGTGTGACAGCGCTCAGGCTGGGGGGCTGTCTGGATTTCAGGGTAGAGGGATGGTTGGTTAGTGTGTGTGTGAGTGACTGTCTCGTGTGCGAGTGTGACAGCGCTCAGGCTGGGGGGCTGTCTGGATTTCAGGGTAGAGGGATGGTTGGTTAGTGTGTGTGAGTGACTGTCTCGTGTGTGAGTGTGACAGCGCTCAGGCTGGGGTGCTGTCTGGATTTCAGGGTAGAGGGATGGTTGGTTAGTGTGTGTGAGTGACTGTCTCGTGTGTGAGTGTGACAGCGCTCAGGCTGGGGGTCTGTCTGGATTTCAGGGTAGAGGGATGGTTGGTTAGTGTGTGTGAGTGACTGTCTCGTGTGTGAGTGTGACAGCGCTCAGGCTGGGGTGCTGTCTGGATTTCAGGGTAGAGGGATGGTTGGTTAGTGTGTGTGTGAGTGACTGTCGTGTGCGAGTGTGACAGCGCTCAGGTTGGGGTGCTGTCTGGATTTCAGGGTAGAGGGATGGTTGGTTAGTGTGTGTGAGTGACTGTCTCGTGTGTGAGTGTGACAGCACTCAGGCTGGGGGGCTGTCTGGATTTCAGGGTAGAGGGATGGTTGTTTAGTGTGTGAGTGACTGTCTCGTGTGCGAGTGTGACAGCGCTCAGGCTGGGGTGCTGTCTGGATTTCAGGGTAGAGGGATGGTTGGTTAGTGTGTGTGAGTGACTGTCTCGTGTGTGAGTGTGACAGCGCTCAGGCTGGGGTGCTGTCTGGATTTCAGGGTAGAGGGATGGTTGGTTAGTGTGTGTGAGTGACTGTCTCGTGTGCGAGTGTGACAGCGCTCAGGCTGGGGTGCTGTCTGGATTTCAGGGTAGAGGGATGGTTGGTTAGTGTGTGTGAGTGACTGTCTCGTGTGTGAGTGTGACAGCGCTCAGGCTGGGGTGCTGTCTGGATTTCAGGGTAGAGGGATGGTTGGTTAGTGTGTGTGTGAGTGACTGTCGAGTGTGACAGCGCTCAGGCTGGGGGTCTGTCTGGATTTCAGGGTAGAGGGATGGTTGGTTAGTGTGTGTGAGTGACTGTCTCGTGTGCGAGTGTGACCGCGCTCAGGCTGGGGGGCTGTCTGGATTTCAGGGTAGTTTGACAGGCGGTTAGTGAGAGGGGTTTGGTAGTACTTGGAACCCTTCACAAAACCTCAGGACTAAGTTGTTTTTTTTTTTTTCTTTTACATTTTTTTTATTTTTTTTACTTTTTCAAGAGCAACTTCTCACTCCTAAAAACACGTTTTCATGATCTGCAATGAATCGAAATGAGCTGTAAATAAACAGCCTTCACAAAACAGTCCTTTACAGCTTCATGATAGTTCCTTTTAAACTCCAATCAAAATAACCATGTTGGGCAGCTTTTAGAAGGAAAGTATTGTTGTTGGCAATTTTTTTTTAAATAAAGATTTCTAATTTTAAATTATGGATTTTTTTTTTCATAGTACAGAGGGTTTAGCTCTACAGTACCTCCAAACTGTAAATTTAAGGATGTTGGGAATGGTGGCTTGTGAATAGTTATACCAAACTAAATTACTCAGTCTTAAAATGTGAACTACAATGTGTGTGTTGCAGTGTGTTGTCAATGGGCCAGTTTAACTTCATATACAAATGTGTGTTGACAAAGTATAGGACAAAGACTGCCTTTGAATAAGCATACAGTGGTCAGTTCAGTTATTTTCATTTAAATTTTAAACTATAATGAATTTCTCAAGGATAATAGCCTTATATTAACTTGTACCATGGTTGGAGCAATGAAGTAATGAAAGTAACAAAAAACTGGCTGCTTTTCTTATAAAACTGGAATATGTTAACAAGGCCTTATGATAAGAGCCTGTCAAGTTTGACTCTTTCCAGCAGGTGCTTTCACAGACTGCACACAACAGCTATCCATTGTTTTCTACTCAGTATACAGATCTTTTTGAAAGGAACATACACAATATTATTATAATTATTGACAGTATATCATTATTTCAATCAATACAGGTTAGGTTAAATCATCCAATTCATGTCTAGTAACTCAATCCCAACAATTCAAATGCTGCTCCAGGCTCAGCTCGGACTGGTTCTGCGAACAGTCTGACAATGTCCTTGTTAATGTTTTGACTGGAGTTTACCCAAGATCTGCAGGTTGCATGAGTTAAGCAAGTTCACGTAAAAATGCAAACCAGGTGTGTTCAGAATAGCATGGTTTGTAAAACCAGGGATTGAAGAGAATGTCCCATTTCAAACCCATTCTTCAGTACAGGTAATCCCTATATTATCACTTCTTAATAAAGCAGTGAATAAATAATAATGGGGTCAGTAGCTATATTGGCACTCCTGTGAATACACAGACAGGGTAGCCATCTCTGTAATCCAGGTTGACCTAAGCATCGCTGTAGGTGAAGAGAGTAATGGATGTTTTATATAAACTGTTCTTGTGGATTTAAAAGAAATCTCTTTTATGGGTATTCATTATCTACCAGTGTGTTTGCAGAATCATTATTTGTTGTAAGCATTTTATTGTATTGACTTTTGGTAACGCATTATTTTAGTGAGCTGCTCAGGTCTCACGGATAAGCAGCAGGGTCAGTATCTAGTCAGTTCCTCTTGGATTGTAATCAACGCGGGATCTCGGAATGATAAACTAAGCAGGATTCTGGTTCTCAAACAGCCTTCAGCTATTGTCCTGGAGCCAGATCTCCTGAAGTGACTGCTCTGAGTTGTCTGTCCGGCCTCCAGTGCATCTTAATATTATCCCCAAACACTCCAGGTTTTTTTATTTTGGTTCCCACCAGTTTATGTATTGCAGTCTGGTGATTAAAAAAGAACACAAGTTTGGGAATGAGAAAAGGCTATTCAGCCCATCAAGTCTCCCTTGTTAGCACCCTATTCACACTGTCTAGGGGGATCTAATTTTAAAAGTTTCATTCATATATATCTCTCTCTCCTCGCTCTCTCTCTCTCTATATATATCAAAATATTGTGGCAATGTCAAGATGGATACTGACTTGCTTAAAGTGAACACTTGGTTTATTATCACAGAAACAAATCGAACAAAATAACCAGTTTAAACAACCCAGGTTCTTGTAACAGTTGCTCTTTCTCCAGGCTAACCCCGAGGTCCCACTCACTGGAGGGAGGCAGCACCCCCGCCCCAGCCAATCCGCACATGGCTGGAAATACCCTGTCTGACAGCTGGTGAGGGAAAGTACAGGCAGATGGTGATGGGAAACGCCCCAGCCCAGGGATCCTGGAAAGACCCTGCTAGGAGAAGTGGGCGGCACCCGCCATTACTAATATATAAAATTATATATATATATATATATATAGTGGTTTGCAGAAGTATTCACCCCTTACCAATAATGCCATTGTGTTGAATTACGAATAATGTATGCACAGTTTTTCAAACAAACCTTTTTTTATTCAAAGCTGTAGTGGTTAAACTGAACACTGTTACATGAGGAGAAGGTTAAATGTCAGCAAAACTTGCAAAGAAAATGTACAAAATGAAAGTTATTGGCTGCATCAGTATTCAGCCCCTTAAGTCAGTACTTGGTAGAAGCACCTTTTGCAGCAGTTACTGCTATGAGTCTTTTTGGATAGGTCTCTACTAGCTTTGCACAGTAGGATAGTGAAATTTTTGCCCATTCTTCACGGGGAAAATTGCTCCAGTTCTGATACGTTTGTTGGGGATCGTCGATGGACTGCAGTCTTCAAGTCTTGCCATAAATTTTCGATTGGATTCAAGTAAGGACTTTGACTGGGCCACTCAAACATTAATTCTCTTCTTGTTCAACCACTCCAGTGTGGCTTTGGCTTTGTGCTTCGGGTCATTGTCCTGCTGAAATGTGAATTTCCTCCCCAGTTTCAGAGTCTTGGCTGACTCAAACAGGTTTTCCTCAAGGATTCGCCTGTACTTTGCACCATCCATTCCCCCTCTATCCTGACAAGCTCCCCAGTCCCTGCTGAAGAGAAGCATCCCCATAACAAGATGCTGCCACCACCATGCTTGACAGATGGGATGGTGTTGACTGGGTGATGTGCAGTGTTGGGCTTGCGCCAGACGTAACGCTTGGGATTTAGACCGAAAAGTTCAATTTTTGTCTTGTCTGACCACAAAACCTTTTTCCACATGACTGCAGTATCATCTACATGCTTTTTCACAAACTCCATATGTGCTTTAAGATGAGGCTTTTTGAGTAATGGCTTCTTTCTTGCCACCCGTCCATACAGGCCAGCTTTGTGTAGGGACCGGCTTATTGTTGATGTGTGAACGCTGACTCGCATCTCAGACACAGAACTTTGCAGATCTCTCAAGGTCATTGTTGGCTTCAGAGTGACACACCGAACCAGTTTCCTGCTTGCCTGGCTGCTCAGTTTGGGAGGGTGACCTGATCTGGGTACTGTCTGGGTGGTATGATGCATCTTCCACTTTTTAATGATGGGCTGAGAGGGATAATCAGTGCCTTTTCAAATTCTTGTACCCTTCTCCTGCTCTGTGCCTCTCTACCACTTTATCCCTGACTTGTTTCGAAAGCTCTTTGGTCTTCATGGTTGCTTTGTTGGATCACTATGTGAGTTGCAGTGTGAAAGTCTTTATATACCTGAGGGAAATTATCTACAAGTTAAACCACTTTGAGCACACACAGGCTAAACCCAAACCCATCACTAATTTTGTGACCTTTCAAACAAATGATTTGCACCTGAGCTGCTTTAGGGCTTCAGTAGCAAAGGGGTTGAATACTTATGCAACTGAGATTAATCAGTTTTTCTCTGTAAAGCTTACTTATTTATATTCTATATGCATTTTTTTAAATTTTCAGTGGAGTAGTTTGTGTAGATTTTACATGGAAAGTCTAATTTGAAAGTGTTGTGGAGTATGCTCAGGTGCCAACAAAATGTGAAAACCTTGCAGGGGGGTGAATATTTCTGCAAACCACTGTTTTATTTATATATAATATATATATAACTTTTTTTTTTTCCCATGTTCCCAGTGTTTTAGATCCTACTACGTCACCTGCTAGGCTATTCCATGCATTTATAACTGTAAAAAAGTGCTTCCTACCTTCTGTTCCAAACTTACTTTTACTCTGCTTCCATGTATGCCCTCTTATTCTGTCTAAATTTGAAGTAATGTCTTTTGTTAACTTTATCAAGATCATTTAGGATTTTACAGACATCGATCAGGTCTCCTCTGTCCCTTTTTTTTTCCAGGCTGAAGAGATTTAATTATTTTAAATTGTCTTCATAGCTCATGTCCTGGGATCAGCCTAGTTTCTCTTCTCGAGTGCAATGATGTCTTTTTTTTATAGCGAGGTATTTACAAGACTCTTGACTAGTCGTGTACATTTATATTAACATGCATAATATGTAGTGTCAAGTCCACTAGATGTTGTCATTCTCCCTCAAGTCAACTGTCCACGGATAGTTAGTTACTTTACCTGGATCTTCCTTTCTTTCTTTGTCATTGTATATATTTTTAAGCATTTTATTTATTACACACTGGTTGGGGTCGGTGCCTTCTAGCAGGATCTAGAGGTACTGCAGCAGCACTGGGGTCCCAGTCCTGTCAATGTAGATCACTGGCAAGAGTCATACATTCCATTTGTTTAGCAGCAGTGTGGAGTAGTGGTCGGGGCTCTGGACTCTGGACCGAAGGGTCGTGGGTTCAATCCCAAGTGGGGGACACTGCTGCTGTACTCTTGAGCAAGGTACTTTACCTAGATTGCTCCAGTTAAAACCCAACTGGGTAATTGTATGTAAATATAATGTGTAAAAAAAAAAAAAAGAAATGTAATTGTATGCAACAATAATGTGATATTTTGTAACAACTGTAAGTCGCGCTGGATAAGGGTGTCTGCTAAGACATAAATAATAATAATAGCGCCTTTCCACACCAAGCAACAAACCAAGAAGAAAACGCAAGCGATGAAATCTGAGTGAGGATATCGTTTTTGTTGGTATATCTAAAAAAAAAACCAGATACGCAGTAACACACAAACATGTGTACAGCATTTCTGAGTTAATGACATTGACTCCCCCGCAGTGGAGAGTTCCTGTTCTAAAATCCAAATGAAAGCGACTGGGGCAGAAGGCACTGCTCCTGGGTTTAGGTTGGAACTGTGTGTTTAAACATTACAGGGACATGGGACACACAACCGTTGTGTGTCAAAGCACAGCTCTGGTTTATAACAAACTCGAAAATATCACTCCACCAAGTCTCATTTTAAAGTGTGTAACGATACGGTCATCCTTTTCACTGAAGCCTGTCTTTTTCTAGTGCGTAAAGGCTTTAGCTAACCGAATTGCTCTGTTGTAAGCTTTCGATAGCCCAGTTATATAAACATGTCACAGTTACATACGAAATAATACCAACATTTGTATACGGAGAATATCTGTTAGAAAAAGTAATCCATTGTTATGTCTAGAATAAACACGAGTACATTTATATTAAAATGCATAATGTATTAGATATAACATTATTGTTTACAGATATTTGTTTATATATTTATTTTATATACAGCACACACACACACACACACACACACACACACGATTGATATTGAGTGTATATACAGTAAGAAACACAGGGGATACCAAATTAGACAGCCCACAATATCATAGTCTATGGCTGTATTATTTGGAATCTCCTATGCATTTCATGCAGTGGTGCTCCTAGAAGTGTCAAACTCACAGAATAGGTGTATCCATGTCCTCACACATTCAAATGGTTTGATTCATATCAAAAGTGTTTACACTAGAACTTAGGTCACATGGTGTGTTGAAGCTGACACCCTGGGATCCTTCAAGAAGCTGCTTGATGAGATTCTGAGATCAATAAGCTACTAACAACCAAACGAGCAAGATGGGCTGAATGGCCTCCTCTCGTTTGTAAACTTTCTTCTTCTTCTTAAGATTGCCTTGGGAGCCGTCAAGTTGCTTGCTACTTCTAGTTTTATTATATAAAACTAGTTTTATTACTTCTAGTTTTATTTAGTATAGTATTGAATCTCAAAAAATTCTCTTGAAATCTGTTGGTTCATATTAATGTGCCCTTTGTGGTTCAGTGTTAACATAATAATTAAAAACAAACACCAAATCCCTTATGTTAACAGTAGCAATGGCAGAGGGAAGGTTACAGCTGTTGAAGATGAAAGTAATAACTAATAACCTGAAGCCTCACATTGATCATGCAGAAACACCTTTTCATGCTATCTTTGTGCCCTTCTCTCCACAGGTACGGCGCAGGTCTCTTATCTGTGGAACAATTTTATGATGGTTAGATGTACTGTAAAAACGTATATTTTAAAGTGAGTGCACATGTTAATGAAAAAATAAAAATAAATGGCAGTAACTTTCTTTTAAGGGAAACAATTACAATCCATTGGAAACATACTTCCTTCATATCTTGGGCCCTTTTGAAATACACGGGAGAATTAGAACAAAGAGACTAACCTGCAGTTCAGTCCTAATCACCCAGCTGCCTGTGTAGTCACTCCTGATAAACTGATCAAAAGCATACTTAAGGAATCAACACATTAAATTCTGTCTAATTAGCAAATCCCCTGACGACTGTGTATTTTGCCCGTCCACTCTTTTTGCTCTGTGTATAAGCACTGGAACTGTGTTTGTTATGGCTTGTTAGTTTGGTATTTAAACGGGGTTAAAATGAAATAAAAAGTGGAAAGGCATTCCGATGACTCCCGAAGTCCGACATTGATAAAACGATTTAAATAAAACAAAACAAAAAAACTATACACCGCACCGTACACAAACACGGTTTGACCCATTATCTAACATTACCAGTGCGGCGAATGCAACAGAACCCGCAGATTGTGGAGATTGAAGAAGAAGAAAAAACAAAATAGGCTAGATATTTGTTAGTTTGGTTTGTTTATATTCTATTTTAATTCAATTATATTAATTGAAAAAAAGGCAAGAGAGATCCAGGCCGTTGTTATTGTTTTTATATTTTTTTGAAAAGTTCCTGCGTGGGGGTAAAGCCAAGGCAGGCATGAACGCGTTTAATTTCAACATCAGCCCCAAATGCAATGTAGTTCCTGTTATTAAGCAGCAGTAATAATCGGAAGCAGTGGTATTTAAAAAATGTTTTCATTAAAAACGTGTTTATTAAAATGAATGTTCAGCTTTCATATTGAAGCTTGCTGTGTACGACTCATTCAATCAAACCAAGTAGTGTAAGAATCTGCTTGTATCGTTCAAGACGTTTTTCAAAGCAAGTGAGCTTATTTGTGTATAAAAAAACGACAATAGACTCGTAAAGTAATCAAATGTCCCTGGCAGCGGACTGTGTTGAGAATTTTAAGAAAACGCATTTGCGAGTAAAACATTTTATGACATTTTTAACAAGCTGAAGAGGGACTGGGACAGTATGCTCAAAACACTCACGCAAAAAAACCACTAGGGGAGTGTTTTCAACGTACGTTCAAAACACTCGGGTCATGTTCATAACATTCAAAACAACACGCTACGTACTTTCTAAACACTCTCACGCTCACAACACTCTACAGTACGTTCAAAACATTTGTATTCCCCCAAAAACGTTTTTCAGCTAAAGCTAACTGAATTAACCAACATATCAATTTACTAATAGAAACGATAGGTTCCCTGAAAGAGAAGATGACCGCCAAATTGAATACTTTTGGGATATGCCTGCTTGTCAGGTATTCGCTGAGCATTTTATATCAAAGCTGCCGATAGACCCCTCCGTGGAGTACAGTCACTGAGCAGAGAATCAGTCTCTTTTGCATTGAACCCGTGAATGCGAGTGATGCGACCTCGCAAGGAACCGGGGTTACATTCGTAACCTATCATTCCCTTTCAAATTGAATACTTTTGGGAAAGTATACCAGAGCCGTCGTGAGGGAGAATGAGCGGAAGCATCTGAGGGACACCTCGCTACCACCATCTAGTGTTGGGTACAACCTCAAGGACCCTAGTGCCTATTAAAGGCATAGAGGGATCTACGACATTGTCGGTAGAACGTGGTAAACATATGCAGGGTAGACCAGCTAGCCGCAGTACATATATCAGTCAACGAGGCACCTCTGAAGAGGGCCCATGACGTGACCACACCTCTGGTAGAGTGCGCGGTCACCCTCCCAGGTGGGGGTAGGCTGGCATTAGTATATGCAGTCGAAACCGTGTCCACAATCCAATGGGACAGACGCTGCTTAGAGAGGGCTTGACCTCGGGTCTGTTCAACATGACAAACGAAGAGCTGGTCAGACTGACACAGCGCTCTGGTTCTATCCACATAGCATCTCAATGCCCGAACCAGGCAGAGGGAATTTAATCTCATATCTGACTCCTCTGCGAAGGGAGGAGGATGGAAAGCCTCTAGTTCCACTGATTGATTCAAGTGAAAAGCTGTAATCACCTTAGGGAGGAAAGCAGGGTTCGTGCACAACAATACCCTGTTTCCATCATCCCAAATACACATACAGGAACTGTGCACGGACAGTGGCTGTAGCTCACTGACTTAGCGGAGGTGATAGCAAACAGAAAGGTTGTCTTCATAGAGAGATATTTCAGCTCTATGGCATCTATGGACTCAAACGGGGCCTTCGGGAGAGCCTCTAGTACCACGTCCATTCAGGGAGGACGTTCTTTATAGGAGGACGTAACCGCCGAGCAGCCTTCAGAAAACAGGTCGCCAGAATATGAGCCCCCGTGGATACTGAGTCAATGGGAACATGGCATGCAGATATCACTGCTAGGTACACTTTCAATGTAGAGGGGGATTTACCCGCCTCTAGTAGATCTTTCAGAAACTGTAAAGTAACTGCTATAGGGCAATACACGGGATCACGGCCTCTGGCCATGCACCAGTTTTGAAAATATTTCCACATAGGCGTACAGCGCTCTTGTGGAAGAAGCCTTAGTGTTCTGCGGTGTGCTAACTACTGCGTCTGAGAGCCCTAAGGCGGACAGATGGTCCCGTTCAGGGGGGACCTGATGCCTGCACAAGTTCTCGAGAATTTGGGCCATTTGGCCCTTTAACTCGGCAATATCCCTTGCCTGGTCCGCATTTCTAGATCTCTTCCTGCCCCTCAAGGGAGATCTAGATCAATTGCGGGGGTGCCGTGGAACCTGTGCACAAGCAATTCCCTCCTGCAGGACGTGCACAGGTGGAAAGTCGACATTGCAGTCGGGCTGCTTAGCTCTGGAGCGTCGACGGGGCCGTAGCACCGAGGCGTCAAGCTGTGTAGCACCGAAAAACCCAGAGGGGATTGCTGGGTGAAGCGTTGAGGCGGCGAGTCCTTGAGGCACCGAGGGTGTCGAAACACCAAGGTACTGAGGGTATGGAGCACCAGGGGCCCGAGGGTTTTGAGGGTACTGGGCGCAAGGCTAAAAAAGACCTCGAAGCGTTGAAGAGCTGAGGTCTACAGTCATAAGAACATAAGAACATAAGAACATAAGAACGTTTACAAACGAGAGGAGGCCATTCGGCCCACCTTGCTCGTTTGGTTGTTAGTAGCTTTTTGATTCCAGAATCTCATCAAGCAGCTTCTTGAAGGATCACGGGTGTCAGCTTCAACACCTCGAGTCCTCGAGGTGCAGAGGGTGTCGAAGCTCCGAGGCTATGGAGCGCAGGGGCACCGAGGCCACCGAGGGCAAAATGCACGGAGCTCAAAAAACCTCAAGGGCGTCGAAGCGCAGGTGCATATCATTAGCTCAGCCTTCAGTTGACCAGTTTTTGATTTCGGGGAAGTGGCAAGCCGACCTCCAGCAATTAATTGCAAGGGAACTCACAAAAGACCTTGAAGAAGGAGCTCTAAACAGTCAACCGCAAGGTTAGAGTAATACTCACCCACCTTACCTACCTGTTCGTGAAAGGCAAAAGAGACTGATATCTCCACGCAGTGACTATTTATTACCTTGGTGAGGCGGGACTGAGGACATCACTCCACGGAGGGGCCAATTGGCAGCTTTGATATAAAATGCTCAGTAAATACCTGACGAGCAGGCATATCCCAAAAGTATCACTGACGGTCATCTTTGAATTGAAAGGGAACCGACATTTCCCTTTGACTCCTCATGATCAGCATCGGAACCAGAGCTGACATTCTACCAGGTCAAACTAAGGTTTCAAGCTCTAGCTGGCAGTATTTAAATGTATTTATTTATTGCTTTTATATAGAGCTTTTTATACAAAAGTATCACAAAGCACTGTACAGTACATAACAGAAAAAAAGAACAAACCACAATACATTTGCATTATTATTAGTTTCTTAGCAGACACCGTTATCCAGGGTGACTTACAATTGTTACAAGATACCACATTATTTTTACATACAATTACATTATTTTTACATACAATTACCCATTTATACAGTTGGGTTTTTACTGGAGCAATCTAGGTAAAGTACCTTGCTCAAGGGTACAGCAGCAGTGTCCCCTACCTGGGATTGAACCCACAACCCGCCGGTTAAGAGTCCAGAGCCCTAACCACTACTCCACACTGCTGCCTCCAGCATGGCACACATACAGCTGCCACAGTCAGACCATTTAAATAACATACTTATATAACAGTATACACATAATACAAAAGCAGCACTAAGATAAGAAAGCCATTTTATAAAAGTGTGTTTTTAGTCTTGACTTGAAAACGGTAATGGTCCCTGCTTCCGTGACAAACGAAGGCAGAGCATTCCAGAATTTCAGAGCTCTTCGAGATAAAGCCCTACCTCCCGTGTTGCTTTTGTTGACCCTGTGAATAACCAGCAGCCCTGCATCCTGAGATCTCAGAGTGCGGTTTGGAAGATACGGGGTCAGTAACTCCTGCAAATAACTAGGTGCTAATCCATTCAGGCCCTACAACAAATAATGCCCTGGGGTTAGGGTTAGGGCTTGTCAGGTATACATAGTGGGGACTATCTTTGACACTAAGTATTATAAACAGGCCCACAGTCTCCCACACAGTCACACACTGCAGGAATATTAATTATACTTTTTATGCAAATTTGCATGTGATTAGTTTCAATTGCATACGTTTGTTTAGATCAAGGACTTATAGTGAACAATACAATCAAACAACAAGCAGGTTTAAGGAATAGCAGCAGTTTATTGAAAACAGAAATAAAAAGACAGA
The DNA here is from genome assembly GCF_902713425.1 of Acipenser ruthenus. NCBI lineage: Eukaryota > Metazoa > Chordata > Actinopteri > Acipenseriformes > Acipenseridae > Acipenser > Acipenser ruthenus. The sequence goes on along the minus strand of NC_081232.1, from coordinate 1,660,300 downwards.
AGTCATGCAAAGTCAGAAATAAGTCTACAATAGAGCAAATCTATTGATTACCAACCTTAAACATCACAGTCTAAATATACTGGTCTATGAAAATAGCAAGATTACTTCCTGTAAACACCTGAGCTGTAAATGCTACTTCCTTTATCAATGTCTATGGAAACCGTACATTTAACTTAGCTATCCTGTGTTCAGTTTAACGGTGCCTCTTCTGGGAAATGTGAACTATTTAAGTTACACATTTATAGATTGTGGTTGTCACCCTTTATTCTAGGACCATGCAGATGTCTCGGCAGATCAGTGTTTCTCCACTGTTTGCGGTATTGGGACTGTTTAACTTGTCTTAAGTTTTAAATTCCTGCAACAGTGATAAATGTCTTTATTTTAGACTGTTCTTTTAATGAACAAATTTGAATATTCGGGGTAAAAAAAAGACTTAGAAGTAAAAAGTTACTTCTGGCTGATGCTGTGGCAAGGTGGCTCAGGACTGAAGCGTTGGAGGTTCATTTTCATATATCAAAAACACAGCTCACCCAGCCAGAACAACAGGTTAAACAAAAAACAAGTCGCGCAGACAAAATGAAACAGAAAATCCTTTTCAAATTCAGTCTTTCACTATCACGGTGAGGTTTTAAAATATCTATCTCGCTCTCTCTCACTCTCTCTCTCTCTCTCTCTCTCTCTCTCTATATATATAGACTTCATTTGGTTCAGATTTCATACAAAATTGCATGCACTTATTACCTCTCGCAGTTTAACTCTGAACGGAGGAGTATTCGCTTCTCACAATGAGATCAGTTATTTTAATTATAGAGTGATAAGGATTATAAAAAACAAATGTACCTGATAAAATACATACTGCCATGTTTAGTTCAGTTTGTGTTGTGTAGATTGGTAGAGTGAATTCAAGGTGACCTCTTTGTTTAAAATCCTGTAGGCAGATTTATTTTTTCAGAGAAAAAATAACCATACCCCCCCAGTAGGAAAAGTGTGTGTGTGGGGGGGCATGGCCCCCTTGGCCCCCTTGGTGGTGGCACCCCTGGTGCAGTCTCACCTGTGAATTATACTCCTTATAATATAATCTTTGATTTGTACTCTACACTTCTGGCTATATACCCAAGCATTGCTTGCCTTTTTGTTTTGCCTGGTTGCTGACAGCGAAAAGTTTATTACAGCACGAGGTCTTTCTCTTGGGGAGCCCGTTCTAGTTCTAGAACACTTGTTTGGTTGTTAAACTTAGACCCACGTCACTGCTAAAAGTGTACAGCGATGCGTTGAAAAAGCCCAGTATTGTCACACACGTGATGGGGAAGTGGACACAGACGTTCCATCCTGATCAGCTCTGAGTTCTCTCCACAGCTTTATAGCATTCCGAAAGCAAGGAAAAGACTCCAACATCTCCTTCCTGACATCTCTACAAACGAATATATACAAGACGGGATCCAGGAGGCTGTTCAGGCTCAGTAATCCCGATGAAATCTGGTAACAGAGAAAAATCCTCGCCTCAAATCCACAGTTCTCAACAAGAACAATTAGCCCAATGCATTTCACAAACACAATGAGGTGGTGAGGACCAAAGACCAGGATAAATATGATCACCACTAGGGCTAGCAAGCGGCTGATCCTTTCCTTCTCTTCAGCACTCACTGAAAGGGAATCGGCAAGGCTCATCCGGGTCCTTCTGTGAACAAAAACTAGCAGGAACAACGGCAAAGGAAAGGTGAAAATCTTGAGAAATAACTGGAACATTGCATAGCTCCACTTCCTTGGGTAATGTTCTGAACATTGGGGATCTGTTACGGTTCCCAAACCAATGTGATAGTCCATTAAGACCACCAAGGTAACAACAACCCACAGACCCACACAGGTCACAGCAGCCAGCTTGTGGGGGTGCAGGTTTCTATACCACAGAGGGTGGGCGATGGCCAGGTATCTCTCCAGAGAGATGCAACACAGGAAAAAGATGCTACTGTAAAGACTGATGTTGGAGATGACGCAGACGAAGACGCATGCTGTCCTGTCGTAGCGCCACACGTGCCCGTGGCTGTAGTAGTCAATCCAGAGAGGCAGCGTGCTGATCTGCAGCAGGTCTGATAAGAGCAGGTTGATGACGTAGACAGGAAGGGCGTTGTCAGTCTTGACCAGACGATACAGCCCGTAGAGGGCCAGGCAGTTGGCGGGCAGTCCAATGCAGAAGACTAAGCCGTAGAGCACAGAGAGAAAGGTCTGGTCAGAGCTGAAGTCAATGTTGTCACAGGAATCGGAGCTGATGTTGTTCATCATCTCTCTTTTGATGTTTCCTGGACTCTTGAGCCTCGCTGATTGACCGATTAGGTTGAAAATCAGTAAGAAGCTTCAGCAACTAAAACACAAAAAGAAACACAATGAGTTATAGTCATTAAAATGTTTAACTGCAAACCGTGATTAGGGATGAGAGTTTTGAGTTTAGTATTTCATAAAGTCCCCCCGCCCCCCTTGAATGTGGTATGAAGTCCATTTGAAATGGACCTGGTATTTTGGTGTTAAAAAAATAGGTTTACCCACTAAACTGCTGTTTGTTTTACTTCCTTGGTTGCCTGGATCTCTTCCAGACCACAAATTATGAAACACATCATCTGCCACAGGGAATGAAGCTGCTGCTGTTCATTTGGCACGTAGCTCACTTCTTCACACAAAGAGTGGTGAGGGCATGAATTGGATACTCTAGGTCTACCAGCCATGCTGAATCATGTGGCTCTTATAGACCCAACTTGATAATATTATGAATCAGCTACTAGGAAGTGGACAAGCATAATGTTCATACATCTTCTTACGTTCTTGTTGAGTGTTCAGGATGCTGTGAATTTTGTCATTGGATTCAAATGCAGTCAATGATCTAGTTGCTGTGCTTGGATCTCACTGACCATCTCGATACCTGAAAAAGTAAAAGAGGAATGAAGATTGGAAAGGAAATTCTCAAACAAGGAATTCAAATGGCAACATTTTCATAGTAGGATGAAACTGAGCAAAAAGACTTTATTACATTGCTTTTATTATTATTATTTATTTCTTAGCAGACGCCCTTATCCAGGGCAGCTTACAATTGTTACAAGATGTCATATTATTTTTACATACAATTACATTATTTTTACACACAATTACCCATTTATACAGTTGGGTTTTTACTGGAGCAATCTAGGTAAAGTACTGTGCTCAAGAGTACAGCAGCAGTGTCCCCCACCTGAGATTGAACCCACGACCCTCTGGTCAAGAGTCCAGAGCCCTAACCACTACTCCACACTGCTGCCTTTTAGTATTTTTATGAATGCCAACACTGCATAAAATGCTAAAAAAAAAAACCCACATTTTTTGCTTTGTTTTTTAGCAGAAAAGTAAGGACAGTGAATCCAGGAAATAGAAACTTCTCAGCCATTTTTTCCCCAAGATAAATAAAGTACTGACAAAAAATAAAACTGATCTGAATAAAAGTTTAGCATTAAACACTAAACCTTGTAGTTATTTTAGACAACAAAGAATAAAATAAAAACAATAAAGAATGATGTTTACTTACATGAAGTGTGTGTGTGAGTGTGTGTGTGAGCTGACGGGAGCGGTAGGGCATTTGGCTTCATGAGGAAGTACACCCACAGCACCTGTCCTGTGCTTTGACAAAGGGCTGATTGTGTTTCTCCAGGTCCATTTAAATACAGGTAGATGTTTACAGAGATGTTTAGAGAGATTGCAGCTAACTGAATAATTCCGTACATTTTCCATGCAATGTAATGGATATGATGAGCGTAAGACCTGTACTTCTCTCTTGACTGCAGATCATGCTCTTTAGTTGACTGGTAAGACGTTTGTCTTTGTGAGGTATTGCCTTTCCATTCCAAGCCCTTACCTTTAAGTAATCTTGCACTTTCACGGACGTCTGGAGAGTGAAACTGCTTTCTTTCGAGAATGCCTTTCCTGTTATAATCAGCCAGCTGCTGTCCCTTCTGACTGACGAGCTTACAGCCAGTTGACCTGGAAGACTCTGCTCAGGTGACCTAGGAAGTGCAAGTGTTACAGATTTCCTGGCAATCCATGTTTGCATGTTTCAATTGAGATCTATATAATCAATGGAATTGCAATATGATTATTAAAAGTATCATGTAAGCAGCCTCCACCTTTATGGCCTATTTTAATGAAGGATCCTTAAAACATACCTACAGAAGCCCTGATTTTTCAGACATTGTTTGTATTTGTAGTGTACAAGTAAGTGGGTCAATACATGAATTAATATGACAGCGTGGCAGTGTTTCAATCTGCCACTGCTTAGACAATTCAAATTGACTGTATCTACAGATGCCATCTAGCATTTTTCCACTTATTGATGTTTGTAATTATTCTGACTGCCTCTGTGTTCTCTTGCTCCAATATTGAGATTGAGATATATTAAGGCAGACAAATAGACTAAATCCTTTTTCAGTGTAATGCAGCTGTTTCTTCTCATGTTTGCTTGTTGTGTGGATCTTGTGATGGTGTACAGCTACAGTTGTAGTCAAAAGTTTACATACCCCAATGGAAATGTATAATTTTTAGAGATTTCTCAAAAACAAATAATTATAGGAAAAATCTTTTGCAGCAAAAGTTTTGCTTTGTGGATGAGGAAAAAAAGTTACAAGAAATAGAAATAGATTTGCAAAACTCAAAAAATGCTAATTCAAAAGCATTCATACCCTGACAAGGAAAATTGAATTAATATTATTCATTTCTTAGCAGACGCCCTTATCCAGGGTGACTTACAATTGTTATAAGATATCACATTATTTTTACATACAATTAACCATTTATACAGTTGGGTTTTTACTAGAGCAATCTAGGTAAAGTACCTTGCTCAAGGGTACAGCAGCAGTGTCCCCCACCTGGGCTTGAACCCACAATTCGTACCCTGACAAGGAAAATTGAATGAATAGCTAGTTGAGGCAAGTTTAGCAATAATAACCTCTTTTAAACGATTAGGTTATTTGTCAGTGAGTTTTTGGCATGATTCTTTAGTGATTTTTGACCATTCTTCAATGCAAAATTGTTCCAGTTCATTCAGATTCCGAGGACTTCTCTTGTGCACAGCCTTCTTCAACTCATACCAAAGATTCTCAATCGGATTTAGATCGGGACTTTGACCAAGCCATTCCAGATCCTTGATTTTATTCTTCTTTAACCATTCTGAAGTAGATTTTGATGTGTGCTTTGGATCGTTGCTGTGTTGGAGCGTCGAGTTGTGCTTTAAACCAAGTTTTGTAGCGGAGAGTTTCAGATGATTGACCAATATATTTTGGTATGCTATGGAATCCATTTTACCATGTATTGGAACTAAATTTCCTGTGCCATTAGAGGAAAAACAGCCCGATAGAAGGATTTTACCACCTCCATGCTTGACAGTAGGTACGGTCTTCTTTTCCTTGTACGCCTCACCAGACTTTCTCCAAACATAACGACTATCAGCGTGACCAAATAGCTTGATTGTTTCATCACTCCACAAAACCTTAACTTTAAGCGATTGTCCTTGTGATGTTTTCCTAAGAGTGGCTTTTTCTTTGGCCTGCGACCATTGAGACCTTCACCGTGCAATACTCAACCTATGGTTGAAATGGAAACCCCAGTCCCACTTGCAGCCAATTCACTTTGAATATCTTTGGCAGTCAATCTCAGATTGTTATTAACCTTCATCACAATTCTTCTACTTGTTCTTGGTGAAAGAACCTTCTTTCTTCCAGACCGAGGGAGCGTTGTGACAGTACCATGAGTCTTGTACTTCTTGATAATAGTAACAACAGTTGAAATTGGGATACTCAAATGCTTGGAAATCTTCTTGTATCCTTCTCTAGCTTTATGAGAATAAATAATTTTCTGCCTAAGGTCTTCAGATACCTTCTTTACTTTTTCCCATATCGACTTATTGGTAATGACAGCAACCATACTATGCCTAACCCTTTTATACTCCCTGTGACAGGGCGACTGGGTCAGTGATGTTAGATCAGAAGCAGGAAGGGAAAAATATTGACACCAAGCAAGTACTGCAGTTCAAAACAAAAGACGTATTCAAATACAAAAATAAATAACGTATTCAAAAAAACTGTGTTCACACAGCAAAATAAAAGTTCAAACAAAACAAATCTCAAACACAAAATATTAAACAACACAGGTCAGGCAGGGCTGTAGCCTTCGCTAATCCTGTATTTAATTTTTAGTTTCATTTTTCTCTCGTTCCTCTCGCTCGCTTTCTCCGCTCTAACATCCACCCCGAAACTGCTGTGGATGGGGCTTCCCATCCACGCTACTAAACATTATAAAACAAACAAACCCACTCTGCTGCGCTGTCATATGCAAATACAATAAAACCAATAAATACAAAAACAGAGCTTCGCCGTCACATAAATAAATCATAACAAATACAAAGTAACACAGGGGCGGAGGGGGACCCCGTTCTAACATCAAATAAACAAATCAATGTACAGGGCACCTCGCCCTCTTACACTCCCTAAGAATGTTCACCTACAATCCAGCATTTTCTAGACTTGAACTCGGTTTTGCATTATCATATTGAACTTTCTAGCACTTTGTAGATAATACTGTCACAGTATCAAATGCTATGAATACTTTTGAATTAGCATTTTTGGAGTTTTGTAAAAAAAAAATTAAAAAAAAAATGCTGAAATAATAATTGTAGACATCTATTTCTTGTAACTTTTTTTCGAGAAATGTGTAGAAATGATACATTTCCATTGGGGTATGTAAACTTTTGACTACAACTGTAGCTCATGAATCATATTCAATATCTATTTTTATATAGTCCATGACAGTTCATATATACAATTCTGCTACAACAGTGTAAAATCAGTTTAGCCTGCCTTCCTTCTGCATTAAGAAGTGATCAGACCTCCCCTTATAAACGTTTACCATAGCAAATTTCCAGTTTTCCCTTATAAATATTCATGGCTATAAATATACATTACCATAGTTGATCATGGTTTGCCATGGTTTAGCATACCTTTGTGGGCTTTACAATGGTTTACATGCATTCACTATGCTTTATTACACTTTGACACGTCAAGCAGCAATAGCATTAATTCATTAAACACAGTTGCCGTATGTAGTTATCTTAACTTATTTTCATTATTCACTTTAAAGGATTTCCTTTTATTTTTATTTACACGTTATTTAAATTATTCGTTGTGCACATTTTCTGTTGAATAAGCACTTACAGTTTTTCTCGATCGCTTGAGCACATTTCTCAAAACATTATCCACCTTTTCAAAACATTTAACACAACCCCCTAAACTGTAACATGTTTTGCAAAATGACATTTCATTTGCAAAAGGCACAAAGACTCTCAAAACAGCAAATACATGTCACAAAATCAAATAAGTCCATCAAAACAGTGTCATTTGTCATCTAATGAAAAGTTCTTTCTATCAGCCATTTCACAATTGCACAATAAATACTAACTACGAGCATCAATGTGACGTGGTCAGCCCTGAGTACATGCTCTGCGTGTCTATGGTCTGCTTGTTGGTAAAATAAGCGTAAATGGTAAGTAAACATTTCACCCGATCATGAGCTGCATTCATGTACTCTGAGGTGACTTATCAAGAAGACCAAAGTAGAAAGAATTTCACTCAACAGCAAAAAATACTGTGACAAAAGATGTTACTTTATTCAGTTTCAGTAGAGTTCCTGATACATCGAATGATGGTGGAAATACTTTACAGTGAATATAAATCAAGTCCACTGAAGATACTCAGGACCAAGCTGGTAGTTATGACAAGAAAAAAATATTACATAAAAAAAAGCAACAAGAAAAACCTCAGTGTAATTGTTCATTAATCCATTCTTTGCTGTCTGTCAGGCCACATATTCTCATCAACATCACATTGAATATTCTCCCTCGCAATACAGCAAGGGGAAAACCTCCTGGCATGTCGGAGCCATCCTTGGCAATCTTCTGCGGAGATTGCCAGACAACCCACATTCACGGCATCGAGAAGCGACATTTGGTCATACACATTCCATCGCCAGGCTGAAAAGAACTCCTCGCTGGGGTTAAGAAAAGGCGAGTATGGAGGGAGGAGTTGCACGCACATGCGTGGGTGGGATTCAAACCACTCTCTTACTAGACGATAGTGGTGGAATGCTACATTGTCCCATATAATCACAAAGTTTGGCATATCAGGCCTTACCAGCGCTCTCTCTTCAGGGGGTTCAATTCTCTTGTACAAGACGTCGAGGAATGCAATCAGGTGTGCTGTATTGTATGGTCCAACAGTGGGGATGTGGGAAAGAACACCTTCTCTTGAGATGGCTGCACACATGGTAATATCCCCACCTCTTTGGTCTGGCACATTGACTGTGGCCCTGTGACCGATGAAGTTCCTCCCATGTCTCCTCACTTTGGACAAATTGAATCCCGTTTCATCCACGTATATGAAGACATGTGGCATCACATTTGCCTCAAGCTCCATTACTCTCTGAGAGAAACACAAAATGAACATGGGTATCCATTCCAACTGTCTGCAATGAAATATTGTAAGGAAGTACATTACTGTGATGAACCCTTACCTGTACATACTGGAACATAATCTCCTTCACTCTTTCTTTCAAAAGGTACCCTGTATAGCTGTTTCATCCTTAGTTGGTTTTGTTTCAAGACCCGGTAAATAGTTGCCAGACTGACACTATGTACATTCTGAAAAATGTTCTGGTCTTGTATAATTGTAGTCTGGATCTCCCTCAAACGTATTGAGTTGTTTGCAACAACCATATCTACAATGGCAGCCTCCTGTTCAGCGCTGAAGACTCTTCCTCGGCCACCAGAGCGGGGTTGTCTTTCAATTCTATAAATGGATATAATGACATTTTGATGGTCAAGGAGGATGACGGAAAAACTCCTTACATGTATATCGTACAGTACTGTAATACAGTGAAGTAATATATGATCACTTCCCTATTCTCATTACTGAATATTCTAATTATTGATGCCACAGTTGAGCTGCTTAGATTGGGTTGCACCCTCTGCCCAGCATCTCTCATTGAAAGGCCATGATTTATCACATGGTCAACGATAGTGGCACTTATGTCATTGGAAACATCTGTTCTGCATCTTCCCCTTTGAGCTGCTGTACCACTGCGCATGCAAACCCCTCTTCCTCTATGGGCTCCTGGTTGTGGTTCCCCTCTTTCTCTCCTTTGTCTTTGTTTTCTGACTTGCACCATTTCTCGCCTACACCAACTCACTGGTGACCTCATTTATATGTGATTATGGACTGATTGTTGATTGAACAATTGAGCAATGAGGATTTGCACATGTGCAGTAGAGATTCATACTTGTGGGAGTAAGTGCTATGTGCTGTGAACAAATGATCTAATATTGTTTGACAAGACTTACCTAATTGATTTTTGTGTTTCATGTCCAGAGAGTTGTCAGCTCAGCCACTGACTCACTCTGTGTGTGTGTGTGTGTGTGTGTGTGTGTGTGTGTGACCCTGGGCAAGTCACTGACTCACTGTGTGTGTGTGACCCTGAGCAAGGCACTGGACCTCCTTGTGCTCCATCCTTCGGATGAGACATTGTAACAAAATTGACTAATAATGGCAGTCAATTGCCACAGCGAAAAAATAATTATGAAAAAGGGGCCAAACAGAGGCTACCAAAAATAAATTTATTGCTACTGAGGAAATGAACAAAAGTTGTCTGAATAACATCCTATAGCAAATTTTGGAAGGCAATAAATATCACTAGTAGTAAAAAAATAAAGAAACCACAATAAAAGTCCCGATCCAAAAAAAAAACTATAATAAAGGCAATATATAAATCACCAAAAAAACTAACAATGTCCCAGAAGAAATCCCAAGCCATCCCAAAAATAAAAAACACGAATGGCCATTCAGAAAAAAAAAACTGTAATCCAATATAGAAAGAATTGAAGATCTGACCCTGGCTGCTCCTGATCTGGTGCTGGTTCTGTGAATCTGTAATGCAGGCGTTGTAAATCCTTACAACAAAAAAAACCTGGCAAAAACAAACAGAACCCCAAACAAAAAAGGGATACAGGGAAAAAACTGGTGGTCAAGAAAATGCAGCCTGCGCTGTTAGGATAGCTGAAAGAAAAAAACAAAAACTATACTTTGCAAACAAATAATGGAAAAACTAAAAAGTAAAGTACCACAACAAAAGATCCTAACAAACAAAGGTGAGCAACAACCGCACCCCAATCTCCTTCCTTCCCCTACCCCCCCTAAAACAGGAAACAGGAACTGAAGGCCTGCCTCCATCAGGTGACTAGTGGAGAGAAAAAAGGAGCAAGCACAAAGCATTACCGTAAAACCCCCAGTAAAAGGGTAATGAAAAAAACTCAGGTAAAACAAACCAATTGAATGAATACATATAGATGCCCTGAAAAGCTCTAAATATGGATTTGATTTAGATTTTTCTTCTGTTCACTCACTTTGCATTTAGTTAATTGATAAATATAATCTATTAACATGTCTATTTTTGAAAGCATTCTTACTTTACAGCATTTTTTCACACCTGCCTAAAACTTTTGCACAGTACTGTATATATATATATATATATATATAATGGGTCATTCTATAATTGCTGTGGATTTAAGGATCTTAAAATATTTGTTAATGTCTTATCTTTTCAGATACACAAAATATAGAGATTAATCATTGTTTTTCTGGTTTTTTTTTAACAGAATATAGATTTTAAGGTCAATTTTGTCATTGGTGTTACCGCCCACTCCAATGCACGTATGTAGATTCATATTGTTGTTGTTTGCAGTGTATTTTTTTGTGCAATCATTTTAGGAGAGTGTCACTTTAAAGAAATTCATTACAAAAAAAATCATTTTAAAAACCAATTTTTAAATAATCAATAAAACATTTGAATTGTATACCGTTTTTAGTTTTGTCTGACTTTCCTTTGTAAATATTTGAAAGTTACCTTTGTAAATATTTGAAAGTTATCAGAAGTTAGCTTTCTGCTTGTATTGAGTCGCAAGGCCATCGCTGAAAAAAAAAAAATGCAGGCAATTTACGGAGGGATAGCTGTCTTTCGCCATGTCTAGGATCAAGATGAGCCAAGATGGCTGGTGGATCATTCCTTCTGCTCGGTGAAATTGAGCAGAAGGACACTGGGGATTGCTCTTCAACATACAGGACACCAGTATGGAGAGCTGCCTGCTGATGAGATGCACCGAAGAGGACAGATTGAATCTCCTCTGCGTATTTGCAGGAATAGTTCTCACTGAAATCCTTTACCTTCAATATCACTGCCGTATGTCTGCTGCTTTTTTTCTAGATATGCTGCTCTGCAAATTAGGTCGGAATCCGTGTGTTGTCGATAAAGCTTCTGCTTTTCAGCAGCACTTAATTTGGCCATACCTAACACAGAATAATAGAGCTTACATAATTATAAAAGTACTGAAAACAGTAATTTGAATCCACAAATTCCATGTCATTGGTGTTACCAAGAGGAGGGTATCACCAATGATACCTTGTACCCCAGGAAGTAGCTCACTGTAGTGTCTGTTCAGTTGTTATGGTGTGATCTGTAACATCAATGACAGAATATCTCTGGACATTTATTTTACTAAAGATATTTATATATTGTGGCTGAGTGGAAACAGGTGCAGGAATGATGCAGTGCGTTAAAGAAGCAGACAGAGATAATTGTAATCCGGTTGGGAAAGGTTTTTATTTTATTTTCTAGGTCTGGTGACCAAAACAATAATCCACCAGCAATACACAACAACGTGTACTGCATGAGGTAAATAACAACAGGGTTGCAATCCCAACTAATAAGCAATAATATCCACCCCACAATAATACAGACGTGGTCACCAGTCCTGGGTGCGTGCAGTAGTGCTCGTGGTGGGTGATACAGTTTCTTTAGTGATAATTGGTGTGGTGCTGTTCTGGCTTAGTGCTGGCCCTTGGCGACAGCTCCGGAACTGTGTTAGCTGTCTGGTAATGTACAAGACAATTACAAACAAACACAACACAACACTCACGATACAGTTTCTTTAGGGTCTCTCACAGTCCTTTTCGATTCTAACAAATACAAACCAAAGCGAAGGGACAGATTACGAGTCTTCGTCCCCTTTTATGCCATCACACATGACCCCTTGGTAAACGAGTGCAACTGCCTCTCCAATCTGCGGCTGCCAAGTCGTTTCCCTTCCGGGTCAATTCATTCTTGCAATGGAGTCTCGTCCCCTTTCTAGCTGGTCGACTTCCCTTGAACCCTGGGAAAGAACTGTCAGACCAGCCTATCCAAGGAACTCTGTTCTCGCTGCTTAGCGCCCTCACAGGTCGGGAGGGATATTTACAACCAAGAATGTTGTATTTCTGTCACATATATATACATTTTTTTTATTTTTTATAATAGTCTATTAAATAAACTAAACATATATGAGTACTGCCTAATGTTTAAGACTGGAAACAGTCCAAATATTGTACAAGATTTAAGTGATCAATCCAGTTCACATCACCTTTGGGACACAGACATTTGCATACCCCAGTGTGCTTAGATGAGGGGGATGTAATGTAAACTGACAAAAATCACACATTTATTTGTATATACTCTACATTATCAATATACACACATTGACTTCCTGTAAGTGTTTGCAGTGGGCAGCAGTGTGGAGTAGTGGTTATGGCTCTGGACTCTTGACCGGAGAGTCGTGGGTTCAATCCCAGGTGGGGGACACTGCTGTTGTACCCTTGAGCAAGGTACTTTACCTAGATTGCTCCAGTAAAAAACCCAACTGTATAAATGGGGAATTGTGTGTAAAAAAAATAATGTAATTGTTTGTAAAAAGAATGTAATATCTTGTAACAATTTTAAGTCGCCCTGGATAAGGGCATCTGCTAATAAATAAATAATAATTTTGGAAACTCTTTTGCACCAATGGAGGGGACAGTGTTAGCCACCTCAATTGTAGAATGACCCCTTTATATATATATATATATAGTGTTGTTGTTCCATGTGCAAACGCTCTGCACTGGCACGGACTGGCTATACATTTTAAGGTTAAACCACTTTGGTAATTTGATGCATTTTGCTCTGGTTACACATAGTTTTGGTTATTCGTTCATTTTTAAAACCCCCTATAGAATGGAATTGAAGGTCAGGTTGCTTCTTGCTAGTACAGGCGTTTCAGAAACTTCCTGTTTCACATGAACTGACTTCCTCAGTCATCCGCAGAGTTTGTGGTGCACCAAGTGTTTCACGTAAGTAAAACCTATTTCTTTTTCTGCTCTTTTTAAAATACCAAGGCTTTGAAAAAGGGTTAACTCCAAATGACCAGTTTCTCTCAATACCACCACCATTGAAATATGCTGGGACCAAACCTGTCATTCAATGCAAATGATTGAATCTATATTTGTTGAAAGGATCCTCCCTTAGTTTACCCCTGCTTTTCTCCTGGTTATACTATGTGTTTTTAAATATGCTTTACCATACCTGCTTTATTAAATATTATTCAACCTTCATAGACAATTTACTGGGAGACGCCTACAAACTAAATTATTATTATTATTATTATTATTATTATTATTATTTATTTCTTAGCAGAGGCCCTTATCCAGGGCGACTTACAGTCGTAAACAAAAATAAATGCAGTTACCATTTACTCATGCAGTGTTTCCTGCATATACTTGGCATTCAAGTTATTTAAGAACATAACATAAGAAAGTTTACAAACGAGAGAGGCTATTTAGCCCATCTTGCTTGTTTGGTTGTTAGTAGCTTATTGATCCCAGAATCTCATCAAGCAGCTTCTTGAAGGATCCCAGGGTGTCAGCTTCAACAACATTACTGGGGAGTTCAACATTTCTGGTCATATCACTTTTTTTGTACACTGTCACAAAGACGGCCGGAGTGGGTGGTGTCAGACCAGAGCCAGGAAATAAATAAACTGGTTTGGTATAAGCTGGGTGCGTGATTGCGCTCAGCATTTAATAAACAGAACAGAAAATAAAAGGTTTGAAACACAAAAACACGGGACTACAAGCCAAAATAAAAATAAAAACAAAACGGACTACACAGACAAAACACGGTGAGCAGATTTACCTATTATTATTATTATTATTATTATTATTATTATTATTATTATTATTATTATTATTATTATTATTATCTTTACCTCCGTCTCCAATCCCGTTCTCCACTCACCGAACATCTAACCCCGAGTGACAGAAATGTGCATCTATATATACTGTTGTGCTGGGATTCAATTACTAATTAATTATTCACTTGAATCCCAGCACGTGAATTAATTCTGTGCAACCCCGTGCTCACATATTACAATTAACCAGCACGTGAAGTGCTGGTTAACCTAGCGCTTGTAAGCATAGTGTATGTAGAGTGTGACAGACAGATGGACGCACTCAGTTTTGAAGACAAAATGTATTCGAAAAGTTATTCAATGTTTTGAGATTATTATTATTATTATTATTATTATTATTATTATTATTATTATTATTATTATTTATTTCTTAGCAGACGCCCTTATCCAGGGCGACTTACAATTGTTACAAGATATCACATTATTCCACATTATACAGATATCACATTAACAAGGAATACGTTTGCTTTACTGGCATTACTTCTGTAAAGCTTCATGTCATGTTGTGAAGTCGTATGAATCAATTCGTTAAACGCAACCCTGTATTACTTTTATTATTATGTGGAGTAGCGGTCAGGGCTCTGGACTCTGGACCGGAGGGTCGTGGGTTCAATCCCAGGTGGGGACACTGCTGCTGTACCCTTGAGCAAGGTACTTTACTGAGATTGCTCCAGTAAAAACCCCACTGTATAAATGGGTAATTGTATGTAAAAATAATGTGATATCTTGTAACAATTTTAAGTCGCCCTGGATAAGGGCGTCTGCTAAAAAATAAATAATAATAATATAATTTACAAATGAAAATTCAGTGAATAATGGTGAAGGATTTGTTAAAATTCCAGTCTTTTATCCTGTGTACAGATGTCATCCCGTGCACAGAACATGCAACTTTCTTATTTTTAATAATAGTTCAGAAATACAATCATTTTGGTGATTTTATAATTTTTTTTTTAACGTTTTATTTATCACAAGAAAAAGGTATACAAATATACATAACATTCTATAAGATGTCTACACATACAGTGCCTTGCGAAAGTATTCGGCCCCCTTAAAAAAAATGGTAAACATTTCCATTTCTATAAGGGATACTTCTAAAACTAAATGATTCTGAAAAAACTGTTACTGTAAGTTGCGCAGAGTGTCTAAAACATATTAGAAATAATCTTTTCTCTCTCAGTTTTGATTACACTGTAAATAGTTATATTGTGTTGCAATTAAATAAAGGAAGAGGTTTATGTACAGTGCCTTGCGAAAGTATTCGGCCCCCTTGAACTTTGCGACCTTTTGCCACATTTCAGGCTTCAAACATAAAGATATAAAACTGTAATTTTTTGTGAAGAATCAACAACAAGTGGGACACAATCATGAAGTGGAACGAAATTTATTGGATATTTCAAACTTTTTCAACAAATAAAAAACTGAAAAATTGGGCGTGCAAAATTATTCAGCCCCTTTACTTTCAGTGCAGCAAACTCTCTCCAGAAGTTCAGTGAGGATCTCTGAATGATCCAATGTTGACCTAAATGACTAATGATGATAAATAGAATCCACCTGTGTGTAATCAAGTCTCCGTATAAATGCACCTGCACTGTGATAGTCTCAGAGGTCCGTTTAAAGCGCAGAGAGCATCATGAAGAACAAGGAACACACCAGGCAGGTCCGAGATACTGTTGTGGAGAAGTTTAAAGCCGGATTTGGATACAAAAAGATTTCCCAAGCTTTAAACATCCCAAGGAGCACTGTGCAAGCGATAATATTGAAATGGAAGGAGTATCAGACCACTGCAAATCTACCAAGACCTGGCCGTCCCTCTAAACTTTCAGCTCATACAAGGAGAAGACTGATCAGAGATGCAGCCAAGAGGCCCATGATCACTCTGGATGAACTGCAGAGATCTACAGCTGAGGTGGGAGACTCTGTCCATAGGACAACAATCAGTCGTATACTGCACAAATCTGGCCTTTATGGAAGAGTGGCAAGAAGAAAGCCATTTCTTAAAGATATCCATAAAAAGTGTCATTTACAGTTTGCCACAAGCCACCTGGGAGACACACCAAACATGTGGAAGAAGGTGCTCTGGTCAGATGAAACCAAAATCGAACTTTTTGGCAACAATGCAAAACGTTATGTTTGGCGTAAAAGCAACACAGCTCATCACCCTGAACACACCATCCCCACTGTCAAACATGGTGGTGGTGGCAGCATCATGGTTTGGGCCTGCTTTTCTTCAGCAGGGACAGGGAAGATGGTTAAAATTGATGGGAAGATGGATGGAGCCAAATACAGGACCATTCTGGAAGAAAACCTGATGGAGTCTGCAAAAGACCTGAGACTGGGACGGAGATTTGTCTTCCAACAAGACAATGATCCAAAACATAAAGCAAAATCTACAATGGAATGGTTCACAAATAAACATATCCAGGTGTTAGAATGGCCAAGTCAAAGTCCAGACCTGAATCCAATCGAGAATCTGTGGAAAGAACTGAAAACTGCTGTTCACAAATGCTCTCCATCCAACCTCACTGAGCTCGAGCTGTTTTGCAAGGAGGAATGGGCAAAAATTTCAGTCTCTCGGTGTGCAAAACTGATAGAGACATACCCCAAGCGACTTACAGCTGTAATCGCAGCAAAAGGTGGCGCTACAAAGTATTAACTTAAGGGGGCTGAATAATTTTGCACGCCCAATTTTTCAGTTTTTTATTTGTTAAAAAAGTTTGAAATATCCAATAAATTTCGTTCCACTTCATGATTGTGTCCCACTTGTTGTTGATTCTTCACAAAAAATTACAGTTTCATATCTTTATGTTTGAAGCCTGAAATGTGGCAAAAGGTCGCAAAGTTCAAGGGGGCCGAATACTTTCGCAAGGCACTGTACATAAACCTCTTCCTTTATTTAATTGCAACACAATATAACTATTTACAGTGTAATCAAAACTGAGAGAGAAAATATTATTTATAATATGTTTTAGACACTCTGCGCAACTTACAGTAACAGTTTTTTCAGAATCATTTAGTTTTAGAAGTATCCCTTATAGAAATGGAAATGTTTACCATGCTTTCTCATGTATGCTGTACCGTGGGCATGGGCTTCGCAATGCTTACCTATGCTTTATGATGCTTTCACTGAGCTGTATTACACTTTGCTATTGTTTTTACAAACTAAGGGATGGCAAATAATAGTCTAATCAAAAGCAACAATACTTCATGATAAAGATCACACGATATAGGGTCTTAAACAGATAGGATATTAAAGTGGCGATGATATATGATAAATATTCTGTAGTTTTAACAGCGTTGTGTGGTGAACCAGACGCTACTTTCCATTTCCTTTGTTGCTGCTCATGTACACACAGATGCTGATAAATAAACTATGATGTAATGTGACAGATAAAAACTTTCTTGCTTGCTCCGTGCAATGTTCCCAGATCGAGGTGTTTAAACATATATATTAAAAAAGACTAAGCGCATATTGATTGTAGCTGCACTCCACATGTCAGTCTTGCAATGTTGTTGAAAGGTTGCCCTGGAGAGGTTTGCAATACCATGATTCAGAAATTCCCCCGTTCCAAAAAAAGATGCATCATTCCGGATACTGCGTGAAAAATAAAAAAAAAAAACAGAACTGCTTTGGTCTGTTTCATCATAAAATTACAAAATGACAGTGAACTGCCAGGTTGCGAGACCTCGTTGGATTTGAAGCAATAGCATTAGATCATTATTGTATATATATTAATTGCTCCAGCAGAATGCTTCAGTAACATTAACAGTTGGTCTGCAACGCACGTGAGATGGGTTTTTAAATAATAAAATAAGATGCTAAATATTACTGCACCTTCTACAGAATTCAATTTCAACCGTTGGATACTATAGCTGCTTCTGGAGACAACATACCATTACTGGAGTCAAATATTCAAACCTGGTAGTGTGTGTGTGTGTGTGTGTGTACAGTGTGCGTGCGTGCGTGCATGTGTGTGTCAGTGTGTGTGTGTATGGAGTGTGCGCCCGTGTGTGGGTGTCAGTGTGTGTGTGCATGTGGGTGTGTGCGTGCGTGTGCTTGTGTGTGTGCCCCTGTCTCAACAGGTAAGAGTTGTACTTCAGTCTTGAACAAAGAAGACTACGCGGTGATCTGATTCAAGCATTCAAAATCCTAAAAGGTATAGACAATGTCGACCCAGGGGACTTTTTTGACCTGAAAAAAGAAACAAGGACCAGGGGTCACAAATGGAGATTAGATAAAGGGGTATTCAGAACAGAAAATAGGAGGCACTTTTTTACACAGAGAATTGTGAGGGTCTGGAACCAACTCCCCAGTAATGTTGTTGAAGTTGACACCCTGGGATCCTTCAAGAAGCTGATTGATGAGATTCTGGGATCAATAAGCTACTAACAACCAAACGAGCAAGATGGGCCGAATGGCCTCCTCTCGTTTGTAAACTATCTTATGTTCTTATGTTCTTTTGTTCTTATTTACCATATTTCCCAGAAGCCCTGGCACTTATTAGAGACCGGCAAGTATTGAAGACCGGTGATTATTTGAAGTTTTACGGTAACCTCTGCTAGATTTACAACATTTACAAAGGATGGGTTGGGAAAAACTCAACAACCCACAAAAATGTCAGTTTTCAGAAACTTCCATTGGTTGGTAAAGCACACAGGAGAGGTTACTGGAAGAAAAGGAAGCTGGCAGCCAGCGTGTTTCTGTTTAGGACCCAATGGGTTCTTTTAAACATCAATTTATTATTAACGTTGTATTTTCATCATCAGTGCATACATATTTTGAACAGTTTTGAGGGTTCTCAAATGATCAAGCCTAGGGTATCCAAAGGTTTAGATGAGCTAACTCAAAATACCTAACTCCGTTATCAGTCCCTTAGTTCTGAAATTATGTAGGTGGAAGGAAGTAGCCTACAATAGGCCATCAGTTTAAGAGTACTGGGTGTAAAATATGCAGCCAAATAAAGGTGTTGGCATTAGTATATACATGGTAGTAAGTGTAGGTCAATTTATTTCCTATTTCCCATTTCTTCAGTATTTTCCAAATACAATGAGAAGCTGTGCACATACAATCTTACGCACAAATACAGGTGGCATTCATTATAGAAAAGGAATAGAGGGCTCTAAGGATGACTTTTGTGATTGGTAACAGACATTTTCAACATTAAAGTTACCAACACCCACCCATGCACAACAGTATTATGGGTAATGGCAGCCTTTTTATCAGAATCAGTCATAATGGTAGCAGTTGGCTAATTCAATGTGATGTGGCAAGAAAGGATTTCTCCATCAGCTTTTATTGACTGCAATAGTTTGCCTGAAAAGGAAATTCTGCAAGTGGTAATGAGGACATAAGGTAATTTCTATATGAGATCCTTACCATCTGTTACAAGTTCCTACTTTTCTTGTGCCAAGGTCAGTGTGGAGTAGTGGTTAGGGCACTGGACTCTTGACCAGAGGGTTGTGGGTTGTGGGGGACACTGCTGTTGTACCCTTGAGCAAGGTACTTTACCTAGATTGCTCCAGTAAAAACCCAACTGTATAAATGGGCAATTGTATGTAAAAATAATGTGATAACTGTATAATGTGAAATAATGTATAACGTGATATCTTGTAACAATTGTAAGTCGCCCTGGATAAGGGCGTCTGCTAAGAAATGAATAATAATAATAATAATAATAAGGTCACTGAGAGCTCACTTTGAAGACGTTTGTAAGATTTTGGGGAAATGTAGCTGGTCTGGGTTAGAAAATCCTAGCAGATGCTGGAAATGAGATGCCATGTTTCGTAATTTGTGGTCTGGAAGAGAAGGAAGTAAAATAAACAGCAGTTTAAAGGATAAACCTAGTTGTTTTGCCATCGAAACACCAGGTCCATTTCAAATGGACTTCATACCACATTCAAGGGGGGCGTATGAAATACTAAACTCAAAACTCTCATCCCTAATCACGGTTTGCAGTTAAACATTTTAATGACTATAACTCATTGTGTTTCTTTTTGTGTTTTAGTTGCTGAAGCTTCTTACTGATTTTCAACCTAATCGGTCAATCAGCGAGGCTCAAGAGTCCAGGAAACATCAAAAGAGAGATGATGAACAACAGCAGCTCCGATTCCTGTGACAACATTGACTTCAGCTCTGACCAGACCTTTCTCTCTGTGCTCTACGGCTTAGTCTTCTGCATTGGACTGCCCGCCAACTGCCTGGCCCTCTACAGGCTGTACCACCTTGTCAAGACTGACAACGCCCTTCCTGTCTACGTCATCAACCTGCTCTTATCAGACCTGCTGCAGATCAGCACGTTGCCTCTCTGGATTGACTACTACAGCCACGGGCACATGTGGCGCTTCGGGGGGACCTCTTGCCAGGTGGTCGGCAGCATATTCTACATCAGCTTGTATGTCAGCATCTTCTTCATGTGCTGTATCGCCCTGGAGAGATACCTGGCCATCGTCCATCCGCTGGTCTTCCAAAGCATCCGGGGTTTGCGTTTTGCCTGCTTGCTTTCAGTAGGCTTGTGGGTGCTAGTTACTGTACCACCCTGTGTGGCTTTCGCAGTTCTGTTCAAAAAAGAAAATAGCGGCAACTTCTGCATAGAAAAATACCCCTCCGATCATAATTTTATCACCTACCGGTTGATCACCTTGGTTTTATCCTTTTTCCTGCCGCTCACGTTCCTGGTTTTCATGCACGCCAGGACTCAGAGGACCCTTTCTGACGTTCTTTTGCTGCCAGAGGAAGAGAAGAAACGCATCAAAGGCTTGCTGACGCTGGTCTTGCTCATCTTCATGGTGGTGTTTGGCCCATATCACCTGATAGGCTGCATCAAGTACATCGGGCTGATTGGACACACGAACATGTGCATATTCGAGGCCAAGATTTTTATCTATTACCAGTTGGGAAGGGGTATGCTCAGCCTGAACAGCCTGTTGGATCCCATCATGTATATATTCCTCAGGAAAGACGTCCGGAAGCACATGCTGCACTCTTTTCCTTTTCTTCAGAGGGTGGCTAGATTGATGGACTGTCACACAAGCAGGGCTTCTAGACAGACAGAGTCGAGTGTTGCATCCTACTGTGTGAGTCAGGTTTAGACGTGCTGGCAATGTTGAGACCAGAGTGTTGTGACTGCATTAGTGATGCAGCAGAATTGGAGACATGCAGGAAACACCATGAATGGTGAGGGCATACTGCAGTTAATCTATGAATGAGTGGGCCGTTTATGGCTAGGCTCATGAGAGAAATACCCACAGCACTCCCTCACTGTGTATTCACTGTGTATTCTGCATGTTTAAAACTTTATTTAACAGCTGCATTCGGAGAATTAATTAACTCAATGTTTGCACCTGCTTAACAACGCAGCATAATTTGGAACAGCATCATTGGATTTGAATGAATACTGAAACGCGAATTCAATGACAAAAAATTTCGACTAGAAATCTTTTTCAAGATAAGAAAACATTGAAGACATTGAGACGCCTGTTGTATATATGTGTGCTGTCAGTCTCTATTTCTCTGCCATTTGACAATTTGAAATCTATATGTTATATTTCATTGTTATTTTTTGGAATAAGTAGTTATGTGTCTGGAGAGAAATATTACAATGCTATCAAAATAACTTCCAGGAACTCTGCTTTATGTCATTAAAAGCTTTTTCAAATTAATTTAGTAATCTGCTAATCAAACATGTTTTTAATAATAAATAACAACAATTAAACACCAATGTATGTGTCTCTGTATCAGCATTATGAACTGTATTGTAATTTATGAGAAACCTCATAGTTTTATTCCACCAATCAGAAAGTTAAATTGCAGTCCCTATCTTTAAAAAAATAATAAAAGGAAGGAAAGCCAAAACACTGAAGTGGAGAATAGATCTGTTAATTAACTATTTATGATGTTTAGAATAACATTAAAGGCCCATTCTGAATCGCACTAAACCCTGATCATCAGGCATTACCTTTAGTCTTACCTTCCTGATGTAGTAAATAACAAAATATATAAAAAAGGTATTTCTGGGAAGAAATGGCTATACTGGAGTCAGAGTTAATGACTTTAATAGTAATTTGAAATAAAGGCGCTTGCAAACTCGAAAAACAACA
This sequence comes from Acipenser ruthenus, assembly GCF_902713425.1. Lineage (NCBI taxonomy): Eukaryota > Metazoa > Chordata > Actinopteri > Acipenseriformes > Acipenseridae > Acipenser > Acipenser ruthenus. The sequence goes on along the minus strand of NC_081232.1, from coordinate 1,638,060 downwards.
GATTACCCAAAAACTACAAATTAAGATAGGGCTTCACATACCATGATTAGCACCAACCTAATGTTGTCTTAGGGAAGGTAGTCCAAGACTAATGCTAATCAGGGTTTGTGAAACCATTCATACAGCTGCCAGAGAGCCTTTACTGTCCTTATATGTGGTAATTCAGCAATGTTCCTCTGCCTTTTCTCATGGTTATATTTTGATGGTTTGACATAACAACTTTACCATGCTTTCACAATACTTTATTACACTTTGCTCTGCTTTTAGTTTGTTTAAACGTTTATAAGGATCCAAAGTGGCATCATTTTCCCTGACAGAAATGCCTATTGAAGTTCAAAACCAGGTATAGTTTTCTAAAACGAAAATACATGTTTGCTATTGCATGTTTGCAAATCTACATAGAGAGCTATTTAACAACAGATACGATTTCACAATTTAGAACCCTTTAGGGCCTGTGGTGGGGTGCCCCTCTCCTGTGCGTATTTTTGTGTTTTATGTTGTATGTGGCGTGTTAATGTTGGTGTATGTATTAGTGCACAGGTGATGTTAAATGTAGATTTTTTATTTAGGCACGGATTGCACAGTCACTTCACTTGCAGATTAAAGTGTGTATTTGTATGGGAGCACGGGGATTGCACACATTAGTTTACGTGATGGGATTCAAGTGAATGATTAATTAGTAATTGAATCCCAGCACAGCTGCATATATAGATGCACGAGTCACTCACTTGGGGTTGGGTGTTTGTGAGTGGAGAACGGGGGAGCGAGAGAGGAGAAATAATTACAAAAAAACCAACTAGTTTAAACTAGCACGATACTTGTTTGTAGTGCGATGTGTAGGAACAGAAACAGGAACAGAAACCAAAGCAATGAATGGCGGGTGAAACTGCAGCGCTACGGCGCTCAGCGTTTTATTAAATAATAAACAAACCAAAGATTTAAAACAAAAACAACACACTACAAACAAAATGTCACGTTGGCCAAACAAATATAAATAAAGAAATGAGTATCTTGCTGGGGTAAAACCAGCCTGCTTAGCAGTTTACGTTTTTCAATCACTCTCCCATCTATATCTGCACGACAGAAGAAAATCTCTCGCCGCGGGATTTTCAATTTTCATTATTCTTGATGTTATCCCAAAGGTGCTTGGCTACTCTTGTAATGACTTCGTATTTATAGCGTAATTACAAGTGACTACGTCAGCATGACTGTACAATGACCAGGCCCTACGTAAGTACTGCTGTAAAATGACCAGCCCTACGTAGAAAATACGTAGTTAATTTGCATTTATTTAGAACACGAATTATTTTATGTATTCTGATTGGTCCAAATCACTACGTGTGCGTTTTTGACCCGGATGGCACTGCATAATCTAGCCCCTCTTTCCGTGAGAGGAGGTGGCTCATCGTGTTACGTAGGGGACAGCATGGAGTTGGAGTTTGACGTGCTCACACGTTACTAGCGTTGATTATGATCATTGATATTTACTTTACCGAGGAATAAGATATGAAGTATTGTGTGTTGATTCTGTCGTGTCATTGTATTACACAGGGAGACTATAACCAGCGGCTATAGTTATATGTAATGTAACTCGAAAAATACAAGTTAGGCCTCTTTAATGTACACAGTCCTATTACACACTTTCTTTCACACCGGAGGCACGAGCATCACAGTTCTGTTGGTATTTTTTAGCTTTACTTTAGCCTGTGAGATATTGTTGTTGTGTTGGTATTCCTAACTAAAATATTCGTTCGTTTTTCAAAAAGTAATACAATCCATTATATTGCTCTGGATGCAGGCAGAGACAGCGTAGCAGCAGGGGTAGGGGGCGTGGCCTGTGTGTGTGCCTTTATTTTACAGCAACACCTTACAATATGCAACACGTTCAAATAGAAAATATCCCAGGAGTAAAGAATACGTTGTGTAGGACTTGCTTTACCCCAGTGAATTAACTACAAAACAAAGGATCCCAAACAGCAGCTCAAGTGAAACGTTGTTTTGTTAAATCTCACATATCACACGGAACTCTTTTCCATTTGCCATTTGTCGCGCAAATTCTGGTGAGACGGTAAATAAATGCAAGGTAATTTTGTCATTTGTAGCGAATACAAACATCTGATTTTTGTATCCGAATACATGTCAAAAATATTTGTTCGAATACTCTGATATTTGTCCCAGCACTAATTAAAATGTAGATTTTTCTAAAACAAATACGAATTCACGTTCTATTTGCACATTGAACTTGAGGTAACAATAGGGAGGCTACTGCCCCTTGATCAGTGCTGCCAGATTGGCGATTATCCAACCAAATGTGGCTTTTTGAAAGTGTTGAAAGCATCTAGTCTAGTGGGTAAATTTTGTCTTTCGTGGTTTGGCTATTTTTATCATGCCTGCTTTTTTTCTATTCCTCTCGATTATGAGCTCATCACCAGCGCAGAACTTCAATCACCACGATGCCCTGTAGAGTATATCACACCCTCCTCAGTAATGGAGGACCTTATTGTGGGCCCTAGCTAGAGTTGACACTAATTCCAGAGAGTCAGTGTAAATTAGGGCTATAGATTACTAATTAACAAGATATAAATAGCAACTTTTAAATATTGAGAACTGAAATACTAATAAAATAAAAATGATCTTGAATAAACCTACACACATGTATATTCAAGATGCTTTTTTTATTTTTTAAGATTTGTATTATCACAATGATTCGGATAATTAAGAAGCAGTATACATTAAGCAAGTGTTTAGCACTCAGTTTAAGTGTTTATTTCTTTCAGTTTAAGGGGAATTTAAAAATCCTGTCCCGTCCCAGTGTGTTCTGGAGTTATGGGGCCAGGTGGCAACCTAACAGCTGTTTATAAACGTAAAACAACATGCCAAGTCAAGTGTCCAGTATTTAAGAAGATTGAATTCTCAACATGTTAGCATGCATGACTCAGTCATGTACTAAGAAAAGTTTCATCACCTACTTGCATTGCAGTCTGTGTGCATCTTCACACCCAACACTATCACCTGGGGCTGGTTTTTCAAAACTTTGTTAAATCAATTTCCAGGTTTGATCTGGATTATATTGTGCAGTTGGGTTTTTCAAAACACCGAAATGCGATCAGGGTTACTGTGATCCGGATTTCGTTTTAGTAATCCGATCGCATTTTTAATCACAATTAAATGATGCAATTGGGTTCTTCAGAATTTAAAAAGGAGATCAGGATAACTTTGACCCACAATACCAGGATTATTGTGATCCTACTGCGGAGGTGCATTTAGCTTTTGAATGATCATAGAACATCGACATTTTGTTTGAATTGTCATAGCAAGCACATGCTATATAAGAACATAAGAAAGTTTACAAACGAGAGGAGGCCATTTGGCCCGTCTTGCTCGTTTGGTTGTTAGTAGCTTATTGATCCCAGAATCTCATCAAGCAGCTTCTTGAAGGATCCCAGGGTGTCAGCTTCAACAACATTACTGGGGAGTTGGTTCCAGACTCTCACAATTCTCTGTGTAAAAAAGTGCCTCCTATTTTCTGTTCTGAATGCCCCTTTATCTAATCTCCATTTGTGACCCCTGGTCCTTGTTTCTTTTTTATGTCCAAATAGAGTGTTAGAATATAATATTTACATATTTATTTAAGTTTTGTATCCATGCAAGCAAAAAGGAAAACACATTTAATGTTATAGCTTTAATTAAAAAAAAAGCATACGCAGGCATACGCCTTCACATGCGCCTTCACATACGCCTCCTCAAAGCTCGTCTGAGAGATGCTGGTCTCCCTCTCGACGAGTAAAAGACGATGAAGATGTCTAAAAAAACATATCCTTTTTTTTCCAAAGTTTTATCTTTATTCAATTTAGATTTAGTTATTTAATGTCTGCTAAGTAGGCATAAATAAAATACTCATTATTTGTGTGCACTAACATTAAAAGTGATTTCGATTTAGATTATAAAACAAAATAAACAAACTTGTGCATTAATCATTATTACCATGATCTTATGTCTTTTGTTAAATTAGGTTACGTTATAAATAAGGCCTCTAAATAAATAAATAAATAAATAAATAAGAACTAGCCTACAAAAAACTGGATTTTGTAATCGGGATTATTTGTTATCTGAATGTAATCCAGCAGTGACATTTTCTGAAAAACCGGATCAAAATGATCCAGAGAAAAGTAATCTTGATAAAAAAATATAGGATTACAAAATCCGGATCACTGTGATCCAGATGAAAAGTTTTGAAAAACCGACCCCCGGGGTCAATTGCAGCAAACTGAAAGGAGCATAGCCTACTAACTGGGTATGATCTCGTTATGTTATAGATTTACCTGTGAGCTAATAAATCTACACATTTACCAGTTAATCTATAGATTTACCAGTTAATCTACACATTTACTAGTTAATCTATAGATTTACCAATTTAACACATGAACCGTAATAGAAATACGACCCATCAGGTTAGGTTTTTAAAAAAAGGAATTATTTACCCAATGGAAAAAAGAAAATTTCTCACAGTAAAACTGAAAAATCAGTTCTCCAAACACAGTATTTAATAGCCCCGAGTGAGGACCACTGCACAGTACACAGGACAGAGAACTGCTGGAGTGGTCCCGAGCCCATTAATATCAGACATAAACACTAGAATTTATTATATCATTGTAAAGTGGTCCCGACCACTTTGATGGAGTGGTCCCAGTGGTCCGGAATACTGTGACGTCACGGCGCCGAGTGGTCTGGACCTCCGGCCACAGAATGCTAAAAGCCCTACTGGAGAGATAGGACAGCAAAGAAGCAGAATAGTCTACATTGACAGACAACATTCAGAGGGAGTGTACAAGAATGCAGAAAAAAATACATGAATACTGTGTTTACGTATTCTTGGGCAGATTGATTTGGAACAGTGATAAGAAGGTTTACAAACGAGAGGAGGCCATTCGGCCCATCTTGCTCGTTTGCTTGTTAGTAGCATCAAGCAGCTTCTTGAAGGATCCCAGGGTGTCGGCTTCAACAACATTACTTGGGAGTTGGTTCCAGACTCTCACAATTCTCTGTGTAAAAAAAGTGCCTCCTGTTTTCTGTTCTGAATGCCCCTTTATCTAATCTCCATTTGTGACCCCTGGTCCTTGTTTTCAGGTTGAAAAAGTCCCCTGGGTTGACACTGTCTATACCTTTTATTATTATTATTATTATTATTATTATTATTATTTATTTCTTATCAGACGCCCTTATCCAGGGCGACTTACAATTGTTACAAGATATCACATTTTTTTTTACATACAATTACCCATTTATACAGTTGGGTTTTTAGTGGAGAAATCTAGGTAAAGTACTTTGCTCAAGGGTACAGCAGCAGTGTCCTCTACCAGGGATTGAACCCACAACCAGCAGGTCAAGAGTCCAGAGCCCTAACCACTACTCCACACAGCTTTTAGGATTTTGAATGTTTGAATCAGATCGTCGTGTAGTCTTCTTTGTTAAAGAATGAATAGATTCAATTCTTTTAGCCTGTCTGCATACGACATGCCTTTTAAACCCGGGATAATTCTGGTTGCTCTTCTTTGCACTCTTTCTAGAGCAGCAAGATCCTTTTTGTAACAAGGTGACCAGAACTGAACACAATATTCTAGGTGAGGTCTTACTAATGCATTGTAAAGTTTTAACATTACTTCCCTTGATTTAAATTCAACACTTCTCAATACATCCGAGCATCTTGTTGGCCTTTTTTATAGCTTCCCCACATTGTCTAGATGAAGACATTTCTGAGTCAACATAAACTCCTAGGTCTTTTTCATAGATCCCTGCTTCAATTTCAGTATCTCCCATATGATATTTATAATGCACATTTGTATTGCCTGCGTGCAGTACTTCACACTTTTCTCTATTAAATGTCATTTGCCATGTGTCTGCCCAGTTCTGAATGCTGTCTAGATCATTTTGAATGACCTTTGCTGCTGCAACAGTGTTTGCCACTCCTCCTATTTTTGTGTCGTCTGCAAATTTAACAAGTTTGCTAACTATACCAGAATCTAAATAATTAATGTAGATTAGGAATAGCAGAGGACCGAATACTGATCCCTGTGGTACACCACTGGTTACCTCGCTCCATTTTGAGGTTTCTCCTCTAATCAGTACTTTCTGTTTTCTACATGTTAACCACTCCCTAATCCATGTGCATGCATTTCCTTGAATCCCTACTGCGTTCAGTTTGAGAATTAATCTTTTATGCGGGACTTTGTCAAAAGCTTTCTGGAAATCTAAATAGACCATGTCGTATGCTTTGCAGTTATACATTGTCGATGTTGCATCCTCAAACTGACGAACCGACTGATGCCCAAGATCAGTTTGTAAACTTTCTTATGTTCTTATATTCACGAATGATGCTGGGTTTGTGTGTATATATTCAGGAATGATGCTAGGGGGGTGTATTCAGGAATGATGCTAGGGGGTGTATATATTCAGGAATGATGCTAGGGGGTGTATATACTCAGGAATGATGCTAGAGGGTGTATATATTCAGGAATGATGCTAGAGGGTGTATATATTCAGGAATGATGCTAGGGGGTGTATATATTCAGGAATGATGCTAGGGGGTGTATATATTCAGGAATGATGCTAGGGGGTGTATATATTCAGGAATGATGCTAGAGGGTGTATATATTCAGGAATGATGCTAGGGGGTGTATATATTCAGGAATGATGCTAGGGGGTGTATATATTCAGGAATGATGCTAGAGGGTGTATATATTCAGGAATGATGCTAGAGGTGTATATATTCAGGAATGATGCTAGAGGGTGTATATATTCAGGAATGATGCTAGAGGGTGTATATATTCAGGAATGATGCTAGGGGGTGTATATATTCAGGAATGATGCTAGAGGGTGTATATATTCAGGAATGATGCTAGGGGGTGTATATATTCAGGAATGATGCTAGAGGGTGTATATATTCAGGAATGATGCTAGAGGGTGTATATATTCAGGAATGATGCTAGGGGGTGTATATATTCAGGAATGATGCTAGGGGGTGTATATATTCAGGAATGATGCTAGGGGGTGTATATATTCAGGAATGATGCTAGGGGGTGTATATATTCAGGAATGATGCTAGAGGGTGTATATATTCAGGAATGATGCTAGAGGGTGTATATATTCAGGAATGATGCTGGGTGTGTGTGTATATATTCAGGAATGATGCTAGGGGGTGTATATATTCAGGAATGATGCTAGGGGGTGTATATATTCAGGAATGATGCTAGGGGGTGTATTCAGGAATGATGCTAGGGGGTGTATATATTCAGGAATGATGCTAGAGGGTGTATATATTCAGGAATGATGCTAGGGGGTGTATATATTCAGGAATGATGCTAGGGGGTGTATTCAGGAATGATGCTAGGGGGTGTATATATTCAGGAATGATGCTAGAGGGTGTATATATTCAGGAATGATGCTAGAGGGTGTATATATTCAGGAATGATGCTAGGGGGTGTATATATTCAGGAATGATGCTAGGGGGTGTATTCAGGAATGATGCTAGGGGGTGTATATATTCAGGAATGATGCTAGAGGGTGTATATATTCAGGAATGATGCTAGAGGGTATATATATTCAGGAATGATGCTAGAGGGTGTATATATTCAGGAATGATGCTAGGGGGTGTATATATTCAGGAATGATGCTAGAGGGTGTATATATTCAGGAATGATGCTAGGGGGTGTATATATTCAGGAATGATGCTAGGGGGTGTATATATTCAGGAATGATGCTAGAGGGTGTATATATTCAGGAATGATGCTAGGGGGTGTATATATTCAGGAATGATGCTAGGGGGTGTATATATTCAGGAATGATGCTAGAGGGTGTATATATTCAGGAATGATGCTAGGGGGTGTATATATTCAGGAATGATGCTAGGGGGTGTATATATTCAGGAATGATGCTAGGGGCTGTATTCAGGAATGATGCTAGGGGGTGTATATATTCAGGAATGATGCTAGAGGGTGTATATATTCAGGAATGATGCTAGAGGGTGTATATATTCAGGAATGATGCTAGAGGGTGTATATATTCAGGAATGATGCTAGGGGGTGTATATATTCAGGAATGATGCTAGAGGGTGTATATATTCAGGAATGATGCTAGAGGGTGTATATATTCAGGAATGATGCTGGAGGGTGTATATATTCAGGAATGATGCTAGAGGGTGTATATATTCAGGAATGATGCTAGAGGGTGTATATATTCAGGAATGATGCTAGAGGGTGTATAGATTCAGGAATGATGCTAGGGGGTGTATATATTCAGGAATGATGCTAGAGGGTGTATATATTCAGGAATGATGCTAGGGGGTGTATATATTCAGGAATGATGCTAGGGGGTGTATATATTCAGGAATGATGCTAGAGGGTGTATATATTCAGGAATGATGCTAGAGGGTGTATATATTCAGGAATGATGCTAGAGGGTGTATATATTCAGGAATGATGCTAGAGGGTGTATATATTCAGGAATGATGCTAGAGGGTGTATATATTCAGGAATGATGCTAGGGGGTGTATATATTCAGGAATGATGCTAGGGGGTGTATATATTCAGGAATGATGCTAGGGGGTGTATATATTCAGGAATGATGCTAGAGGGTGTATATATTCAGGAATGATGCTAGGGGGTGTATATATTCAGGAATGATGCTAGGGGGTGTATATATTCAGGAATGATGCTAGGGGGTGTATATATTCAGGAATGATGCTAGAGGGTGTATATATTCAGGAATGATGCTAGAGGGTGTATATATTCAGGAATGATGCTAGGGGGTGTATATATTCAGGAATGGTGCTAGGGGCTGTATTCGGGAATGATGCTAGGGGGTGTATATATTCAGGAATGATGCTAGAGGGTGTATATATTCAGGAATGATGCTAGGGGGTGTATATATTCAGGAATGATGCTAGGGGGTGTATATATTCAGGAATGATGCTAGAGGGTGTATATATTCAGGAATGATGCTAGAGGGTGTATATATTCAGGAATGATGCTAGAGGGTGTATATATTCAGGAATGATGCTAGAGGGTATATATATTCAGGAATGATGCTAGAGGGTGTATATATTCAGGAATGATGCTAGAGGGTGTATATATTCAGGAATGATGCTAGAGGGTGTATATATTCAGGAATGATGCTAGGGGGTGTATATATTCAGGAATGATGCTAGGGGGTGTTGGACTCTTTCCCAGAGCTGACCAGGTAGAAAGCACACCAGTGCAGATAGTGTCCTGTTCTGTGTCCAGACTCTGAAAGGTAGTTTGTACACATGGACCCCAGATAACAGCACAATCACCACCACAGCCCGCTTAATCAAACTTTCTTCATTCCTCATTTTATGCATGCGTTTTGAAAAATAATTCAAATAAAAATGAAAACTGAACTCTTCCTAGAAAACATCCGTTGGCTTACCAAAAAAAAAAAAAATAAATAAATAAAAAAAAATAATAATAATAATAATAATAATAATACAAGGAGGTACTTTGTGGTGCTATCAAACTATTTTCATTTTATTTAAATGTACTGTTTTAAAAAAAGAAACATTTGGCCCCTTTGTAGAGTACAGGAGAAATATCAAGCTGCTTCCTTATGAACTGATTTATGAATTGTGCCTCATTGCAAGATCCAGTCTACTTATACCCTGCAAAAAGAGACTATGCAATGTTCCAGTTATTTCTCAAGATTTTCACCTTTCCTTTGCCGTTGTTCCTGCTAGTTTTTGTTCACAGAAGGACCCGGATGAGCCTTGCCGATTCCCTTTCAGTGAGTGCTGAAGAGAAGGAAAGGATCAGCCGCTTGCTAGCCCTAGTGGTGATCATATTTATCCTGGTCTTTGGTCCTCACCACCTCATTGTGTTTGTGAAATGCATTGGGCTAATTGTTCTTGTTGAGAACTGTGGATTTGAGGTGAGGATTTTTCTCTGTTACCAGATTTCATCAGGATTACTGAGCCTGAACAGCCTCCTGGATATATTCGTTTGTAGAGATGTCAGGAAGGAGATGTTGGAGTCTTCTCCTTGCTTTTGGAGGCTGGTCAGTTTAATGGAGCACTGGAGAGCACTCAGACAGTGTCCAGTTCTCTGTCCAGCATGACAGAATGCTAGAGGTATGTTTCAGAACAGATTCATACACTGTAAAGTTGTAATGAGTTGCAGGTACTGACTTTCCTTCAAGCTTTTTTTGGCAATAATAAAAATTGTACATATATCAAGTTAATTTATTTTGTGTTTTGCTACATGACTTATTTAATGTGTATGCACAACCATTGGTTAAACGAGAAATATATTATTATTATTATTATTATTTATTTCTTAGCAGACGCCCTTATCCAGGGCGACTTACAATCGCAAGCAAATACAAATACATTCAAGTGTTACAATATAAGTCATAGGATCTGGCTTAATGTGCATAATGTAAATGACCAGTAAGTTAATGGTTTTCCTAAGAAATGCACATTGTATACCAGTAGATCAATGTGTGACATCCCCAGTGAGCTAAACTTTTTTTGGGAGAAAGCACTAACTCTGACCACTAGATGGTAGCGTGGGCCAGAATTGCACATGAAACAACATTACCTTAAACTCCACTTACTTTAATTCCAAAATAATATGACTACAAATGTGTAAACAGTTAACAAATAAAAACAATTCAAGGCTGGGAAGCAGCCTTTACTTCCCCCAAAGGGAAATGAAGAGAAGGATCACAGATAGATCAAAATATAGAATAATATAGAAAAGTGTAAGATACTGCACACAGGCAATAAAAATGTGCATTACAAATACCATATGGGAGATACTGAAATTGAAGAAGGAATCTATGAAAAAGACCTGTTGGCTCAGAAATGTCTTGATCTAGACAATGTGGGGAAGCTATAAAGAAGGCCAACAAAATGCTTGGATATATTGGGAGAAGTGTTGAATTTAAACCAAGGGAAGTAATGTTAAAACTTTACAATGCATTAGTAAGACCTTGTCTAGAATATTGTGTTCAGTTCTGGTCACCTCGTTACAAAAAGGATATTGCTGCTCTAGAAAGAGTGCGAAGAAGAGCGACTAGAATGGCATGTCGTATGCAGACAGGCTAAAATAATTGTATCTATTCAGTCTTGAACAAAGAAGACTATGCGGTGGTCTGATTCAAGCATTCAAAATCCTAAAAGGTATAGACAATGTCGAACCAGGGGACTTTTTCGACCTGAAAAAAGAAACAAGGACCAGGGGTCACAAATGGAGATTAAATAAAGGGGCATTCAGAACAGAAAATAGGAGGCACTTTTTTACACAGAGAACTGTGGGAGTCTGGAACCAACTCCCCAATAATGTTGTTGAAGCTGACACCCTGGGATCCTTCAAGAAGTTGCTTGATGAGATACTGGGATCAATAAACTACTAACAAGCAAACGAGCAAGATGGGCCGAATGGCCTCCTCTCGTTTGTAACCTTTCTTATGTTCTTAAGACTAGAAGTCTCCCTAGCTTACAAGGATCGCCTACTCCTAGGGAGGTCAGCATGGGGAGACAGGAACGCTGATAGAAAGAAACAAATAAACATGCAAAGAAAGAAGGGGTCTCCAGAGAGGGAGACGGGCACAGAAGGAAGCAGATCGTCAGTAAAGAGTGCAGGGTTTCCCCTTGGCTCGTGGACAGCCGTCCTCATTGTGGTGAGACCAAACCAATCAGCCTCCAAGGCTGGGAAGCAACCATTACTACCCCCAAGGGGAACCTGTGTGGTCCAGTGGCTGTGTGGTCCAGTGGTTAAAGAAAAGGGCTTGTAACCAGGAGGTCCCCGGTTCAAATCCCACCTCAGCCACTGACTCATGGTGTGACCCTGAGGAAGTCACTTAACCTCCTTGTGCTCCGTCTTTCGGGTGAGACGTAGTTGTAAGTGACTCTGCAGCTGATGCATAGTTCACACACCCGAGTCTCTGTAAGTCGCCTTGGATAAAGGCGTCTGTCTGTTAAATAAAAATAAAATAAACCTGGAGCGATAGAGAAGGAGAAAACGAGAGAGTGTTTGGATAGATTTGGCCAGGGGTCCCCCCCACTTGGGAAACTTCCTCTCAGATGATGGCTGGGCCTCTAAGGTTGGAAAGTGAGCTTCTCTTACCCCCAGAAGGAGACTGTTACAGAGGTGGAGCAGTGTAGTGGAGGAGGAGATGATGGGGGGACACCGAAAAAGCGAGAGAGAGAATAGGGTGCATTCCTGGGTTTGAGTAGAGCGATTCATTTATCATTTTGCAGGTGAGGAGCCCTAGCTCCTGCCCCCAGAAGCATAACAGAAATAAATTGCCAATAAAAACCCAAGTAGTGTTGATTCTTTGTTTGTATTTTGTATTTTGTGGTTGCGAATTCACCCTTTTGAATTTGTTCTTTCACATTTTAGTTGCACGTATTATGAACAGAGTTGTGTGAGCAGAACAGAAACATGTACTCACAAGGGATGAATTGTGAAGGCCTGATACAGGCAAAGACCAGCCTCCCTCCAGCCTCTGAGTGCCGCATGTTCATTGATAGACGAATCACAATGAAAACCTTGTGATTCGACAATAGAACATATTGTTGAGAACAAAAATAAACCCAGCACCACGATTGTTAGATTGGGTAATATTTTAAACCATGAGCATAGAGGGATTTCAGCTTTGACATACAGTATTTAGCATTTTTAACCCTTTCAGCAGTAAGGGGTAGATTTGACCAGGATAAGCTCTCCACGCACAGCGATGGAGGTAAGCTCTTCTGTACGCCCTGCAACATTACTGTAGATCAGTACCGATCGGCTATTGACATGTATCTCCATGTACCGAAAGTCCACTGAAAGCCGTGAAGCACAAGACACCTTACATTTTGACCTGACAGAGGCGTTTGTTTGCAAATATCCCTCTTGAAAAATTGGACATCATAAATTCTTCATTGAGTGTAGCAAATGGTGAAGCGATTCCTTCATCAGCCCAGCTGAGACGTGAATACTTACCTAAAGTTGCAGAGTATCACAAGCAGGAGATTATGGAATTGATATAACAGTCTGGCCGCTTGTCAGTGATCACTGACGAACCGACTGATGCCCAAGATCAGTATGCCTGGAGGTATGACACAGGCCCGTTTTTTGGGATGGAACCGCATAACAGTGTCACGTTTTGATTGTTTTTTTTTTTATTATTATTATTATTATTATTATTATTATTATTATTATTATTATTTATTTCTTAGCAGACGCCCTTATCCAGGGCGACTTACAATTGTTACAAGATATCACATTATTTTTACACACAATTACATTATTTTTACATACAATTACATTATTTTTTACACATTATTTTTACATACAATTACCCATTTATACAGTTGGGTTTTTACTGGAGCAATCTTGAATTTTAACAAATCCTTCACCATTAATCGCTGAATTTTCATTTGTAAATTATATTATTATTATTATTTATTTCTTAGCAGACACCCTTATCCAGGGCGACTTAAAATTGTTACAAGCTATCACATTATTTTTACATACAATTCCCCATTTATACAGTTGGGTTTTTACTGGAGCAATCTAGGTAAAGTACCTTGCTCAAGAGTACAGCAGCAGTGTCCTCCTCCTGGGATTGAACCCACGACCCTCCGGTCAAGAGTCCAGATTCCTAACCACTACTCCACACTGCTGCCCGCCACATTGTGATCAGAGAGAGGGAGGTAGACATGCTTTCCAGAACCTTTCAATTAAAATATAATATGGTGTTTTGCTGTACTAATATAACAAACTATGGGTGACTATTACTTGATCACAGTTTTACCAATAGACTTGCCCTGTTCTCTGGCATTCAGCCCAGTTTTTGGGATGTTCCCAGTTTTTGGGATGTTCTGCTATTACAGATGACAGTCTAGAGTTTCTAGATCATGCTCAGTTTACCATAAAAATGTACAACAGAACTGGACCGTGAATTCATTTAAGAGTAATCCTTAGTACATGAATCAAAGTTAATGTATGTTTTTACTCTCTCCAGAAAACATTATTTTTTATGAAGAAACAAAAATCAAATTTAAATGTTTAAAAAAAAAGAAAAAGCTTATTTCTTTATCTTTATCAGCTCTTTCACTTATGGGTTTTAAGAGACCAGTGCCCTTCAACAACTTAACATAAATGTCATTGTATTGTATTGGTCAAATAGTCCTTATCTATTCCTGATAGTTTAAACTGTAGGCTATAGATAATGTTTAAACAGTTGGACTATGTAAATATAATGGGGGAAAAAAGTGAATACATTGTAAAATAGTAATGATTCCATCTAGTGAGGGATCAGTCATTTACTGTATAAGTCCTTCCCACTTGGAAACATTCATACTGGCCATAAAATGGGTTAACTGCAAGAGTGATAGATCAACTTCAGCGTGCCAGCAGGTTCATTGCACCTTGGCACCAGATTTAATTACATGTAATGAATCTCCTTATTGTTTCCTGCTAATTCTGCATTTGTTATGTGCTTCTCCAGGCAGAATGTATTTTGTGAAACAAGCAGTGTGTAGTGTATTGACTACATCTTCCTTACAGGGAGTGTAAAGCCATCGGTTTTGTTCAAGGAATGTATAGAAACATGTTTCAGCTTGTTAGATGTCCGTGATGTAATTTAGAAATTGAGATGGTTTAACAATGTTAATTACAGCTTTAAAGGCAGGTAGGGAGTAGCAAGCCCAATTATAAATAACCTGTCTTGCATTTTGTGTTCACCCACAGCTGAGTTTGAGATAAGAACACGCTAAATAAAAATTAAATACATACAAAAAGAAACTTGCTGTGCTCTCTACCACCATCCCAAAGTGGGCACTGATAAGCATCGGAATGTCCATTTTTTTCACACAAATGGAGGGTTCGAAAGCTCCCAGAGCAATGGGAGACCTGCTTATGCTGTCAGCATACCACATTTCAAGATGGTTTAGAATGGTTTAGAACCCTGACATTCAGTGGTTAAGAGTTGCGACGCATTGTGAAGAACTTATCTGAAGCAGCAGAGAGGAGCAGCAACTGGGTCTGGTTGAGATGAAAAGACTCTGGTTGGGGACCTCAAGCACAGTAGAAAAAAAATGGATGTAAAGAAAGGTAAGCTGGGTTTGGCTGAGTGGGGGACTCTGACAGAGATGACTGAGTGGTGACGTCAGGCCAGGAAGGAATGGAGACCACAGACAGGAAGTTAGGTGAAACGCACCCTGTGTTTTTACTTAAACAAACAAAAATGAACAAGGTTTTCACAAAACCAAACACTTTCACAAAAACAAAAGGGCACGTTGGCCAAAATACAACGCGAAACTGTTCAGGCTGGGTAGAGCCTTCACTGAACTTTTATAACTCTGGCAACACAAAAAAAAAAAAAACACTCACTTGCTCTTGTTCCTTCTTACAAAAGCACCGCCCTGTACAGCTACACTGCAGGTCTTTAATATCTGTGACTGAGGGATTAACCAGCTATAATGATCTGATTATGATTGTGACTGTGAGCTAGTTAAATACTCAGTAGCTGATCAGTCACGCATCCTCCCAAGGTATTTAAAAACAAAACAAAACAATAACAAATAATGAAGGACGGCATCTCGCTCATCCTGTATAAAAATACATAAATCATAACAATAACACAAATACTAAATAATACAAACTATACACAGGGGCGTGGGGCACCCTGTTCTAAAATAAACAAGCAAGCATTTTAAATCAGAAGGGCTCTTCGTCCTGCCACAGGGATGGAAGGGGGTGATGCTGGGACGCCAGAATCACTGTCGAGCCCTCTTAAGGTGTCGTGGGCCAGTCGATGAAACCAAGGATGGAAGGGGCCCACTTGAAGACCCCAGAGAAGTACCCTACTCAGTCCAGATGGTTGTCATGCTGATGCGCTAGGGAGGCCGCACTGTGGTTGATCCTTGGAGCCAGCATCCCAGCCGTTGTGTGTGCTGATGCGCATAGTTTGCTATATTAGTACAGCAAAATACCATATTATATTTTAATTAAAGGTTCTGAAAAGCCGGTCTCTCTCTCTCTCTCTCTCTCTCTCTCTCTCTCTCTCTCTCTCTCTCTCTCTCTCTCTCCAATCACACTCGTGTTGACGTCATATTCCTGTGACGGACAGGGACCAATCAAAATGCTAGACTGTTATGAGGTTCCATCCCAAAAACCAGGCCTGTGTCATACCTCTCAGTGTGTGTTACACATTGTATTTGTTTTGCAAGGCGCAAAGGGTGAACATGCATGTGATGTAGAACTGAAAGCTGTCCTTGCAGATACACTTTACCTACAGGCTGTTACAACACCGTTTCGTGAGCTATTGTAAAGTGCTTGAATAACATTGACATTGATTTTGATGATGTCAGTGCATTTATCTCTCTATTTGCTCTTTAAAAAAAATCTGTATGAATAATTTTATAAAATACTTCCATGCACATTCCGCAAAATACGATACTTTACCCCTGACATTGTCTTGAGTTAAATTTTAAAAAAAAAAAATCAGTGATCCTCACAGGGCTTTACTTAATAAGTATCGTTGTTCTGTAAGCAAATTCAATGTGGTTCAGACAGTAGCTGAACAGAGAGCCCCTTAACAAACAACCCATCCCTTAGGTTTGGGGAGACTGCACGTCTGTACCCATGGGTGTGCAAGTGTGCAAGTGTGAAAAGTCTAAGGGGGGTGGGTGGGGGAGAGATTTGGCTACAGAATATACAAGTGGCATTTTCTGACCTCTTGCCACAATTCACTACTTACTTTGTCCTACAGAATATACAGGAGTGACATGTTCTGAGTGGTATTTTCTGCAGTATGATTTACCGTCATTTACCACCTTCTTTTCCTATACAATTTACAAGGGTGGCAATTTCTGGCAAGGTGGTAAATTTTGGCAACCATATATGCCATAAATTGCAAATTCTGGCAGGGAGGCATATTCTGGCAGTACACCGGCACGGGGAAGCTGTTCAGCACAGTCGTGAAGAGCAACTTAACAGCAACTGTGATCAGAGCTATTTCAATTTTGGAAGAGGAAACATCACTGTAACAGGGCCAGGAGCCAGGGACAGCGTTTGCCCAGCCTGACCTGTATTGGCTGTTTTGTGTTCGTGATTTGTTTTGGTTTGAACTTTTATTTTCACTTTGCGAGAGTTTTTTTTTTTTTTTTTTTTGTTATTGTTTAAATAAACGACACACGCCGCGCCTTTTGCCCTGCAGTCCTGCCCGTGTTTTCCTTCCAGCATTTTGGCCTGATGTCACCACATCGGCTACCCTGTCACAGTCACCCACTTCAGCGGCAGACAGACAGGCAGACTTTCAGTGTGTAGTCTTTACTTTTGCTGTGATAATGTTTTTTTAACTACTTTTAAATATACAGGGAACTTGGATAATTAAAGAGTGAAGGTGATAATATTGTGGATGAAGTAGCGAAAATCTGCATTTCACCGCCACCAAAAAATAAAATAAAACAAGGCAAAAATATTAAATTATTTCTGAAGGAGCCACCCTGCACAGCAAAGCAAAAACACTAACAACTTTAAACGCAATGGCTTTGATAAGCCAGCTATGAGACACCTGGGGCACGTGCCTCGATTCAAATCATATTATAAGAACATAAGAAAGTTTACAAACGAGAGGAGGCCATTCGGAACATCTTGCTCGTTTGGTTGTTAGTAGCTTATTGATCCCAGAATCTCATCAAGCAGCTTCTTGAAGGATCCCAGGGTGTCAGCTTCAACAACATTACTGGGGAGTTGGTTCCAGACCCTCACAATTCTCTGTGTAAAAAAAGTGCCTCCTATTTTCTGTTCTGAATGCCCCTTTATTTAATCTCCATTTGTGATCCCTGGTCCTTGTTTCTTTTTTCGGGTCAAAAAAGTCCCCTGGGTCGACATTGTCTATACCTTTTAGGATTTTGAATGCTTGAATCAGATCGTGTAGTCTTCTTTGTTCAAGACTGAACAGATTCAATTCTTTGAGCCTGTCTGCATATGACATGCCTTTTATGTATAATTATGTATTTGCCCTATTACATGTTGCTTTGCCACAAATAGAAATGCATTTCATCCCTTTTTGCATTTGAAGTGGGATTAGTTCAAGGTTTATTTCAGACAGTGTATGATAGACACTGGTAGTTGAGTTGAGGGTTGTGTCGAGTTCATAGGGCTGCAGTTTGCATGGAGCCTTGCAGCTGGCCAATCACATTAGTAGAAGTCAAATGCATATTCATGAGTATAGATCAGAACATGGCCAAACAGCCTATCAAATTGACTGGTCAACCGAACAGCTAGATCTGCAACCCTCATTGGTTGTGATGTGCTTACAACTCACACAGCTAAACTCTCTCCGTCTTGTGAACCCGTTTAAGCTAATTGTACTGCTGAATGTGATTTTGTAATTAATATCACACAAAACCTTATGTATGCAAGCACTTGTCTTCTCGATATCTGTTAAAATGGTTTGTTTAATGATTATTATTATTATTTATTTCTTAGCAGACGCCCTTATCCAGGGCGACTTACAATTGTTACAAGATATCACATTATACATTATTTCACATTATACAGATAACGCATTATTTTTTACATACAATTACCCATTTATACAGTTGGGTTTTTTTACTGGAGCAATCTAGGTAAAGTACCTTGCTCAAGGGTACAACAGCAGTGTCCCCCACTGGGGATTGAACCCACAACCCTCCGGTCAAGAGTCCAGAGCCCTAACCACTACTCCACACTGCTTAGGATTTAAAACGAAGTATAGTGTCTACAACAAATCTTCTGGCATTGCTATATTTCATAGTTACTTTTATACTGAGTCACTTATTGGTCCCATATGTTGAAGGTCGCCAGGTCCGATCTCAGGACGCTGGGTATCTCACCGTTCCAAACAGGTTCATTCGTAGAGCATTCAGCTACAGGGCCCCTAAACTGTGGAACGAATTGCCAGTCTCTGTAAAGGAGGCACCAACAATGGCAGCTTTTAAAACCAGGCTGAAGAAATATCTTTATAGGCCATCATTTACAAGACAACTACTATTGCCTTTTTACTGTATTTTTTTTATCATACTTCTGTATTTTATTGTATTTACTCACTGACTGTTGAAATGGTAGCCGTATTAGTCCAGCCTGCATCTTAAATTCGAGGACAGTATGCATGTATTAAAATTGACAACAAAAGACGCGACTACCCGCGTACACAAACAGCAACGTGACTGACTGCCAAGAAAAGACGAACCAAAACATTACTGCCCGATCTCGGATCATCGGTGATACACAGGCATTTTCAATGAGGCGTCATTAGCTTCCTGAGGAATTCAAAGATAAGTTTTTACAATTTCAGCATTCCTAACAAACAGGACCAGCTGGGACAGATCGGAAGTGCTGATCAAACTCCCATATTTTTCAGCATGCCAAGCAATACCACAGTTCGCAAACTGGGAGGAAAACAGCACATAACTGTAACGCTCTGTGTGATAGCAGAGGGCCGCAAACATTTGATGTTTTATTAGTTCCTCACATTGAGGGTGGTAAATTTGGGCCGCGCCTTAAACTCAAGGGCGTCTTAGACTAAAAGGAATATGATACTTAACAGGTGTGACTGGCTGGGTTTGCTCGGGTGAGTTCTCTGAACAGTTTGCAAAAGGAGTGGAAAACAAACACCACTCCTCACAGAACAATGCCCCGCATTTAACACTAGCAGCGCCACACTGATCTGTTTACAAAGTTACAAGAGACACAGTCCAACTCATTTACATCGTACCTGGTATATAACATAGACTCTGATATAAAGCACCTGTGTCGTGGAACCAAATAAAAATCGCAGGAAATCCTTTTTTAAAAAGCTCCATTAGTGCATACTCTTATACACACACACGCCCCACGTTGGCACACAGCGGTCTGCGCGGTGGATATTGCATGCTTGATTACTGTATGCAGTATTAACATGGCGAGCGCTATACGAGTGTTTATCTCACTCAAGGATAAACTCTGCATTGTCAGTGAAATCGGAAAGGGGACGAAAGCAGGCAGAATTGGGGTTGTCCAAAAGCACAGTGAACACGATATGCAAGAATCCAGTCGGTGAACGATTCTTCAGTGTTTGCGCCTGCCTGTAAACGGTCGCGCATTTCTGTGTATACTGAGTTAGATGAGGCTCTTCACAAACTATCACGAGATGCATCAATACACCGAGCGGTCCAGTAATGATGGAAAAGGCGAACGAACTAGCAAGGCTTTGGAACATTCTGGACTTTACTGCTTCAAATGGCTTTCCTGATCGCTTCAAATCCCGCCATGGGACTGTTTTCAAAAGAATTTGCTGGGAGGAAAAGTCTGTTAACATGCAGTGAATGGACAGACACAACTCTGCCAAACATATTGTCCGCATACAATCCCCGGGATATATTTAATGCAGATGAAACGGGACTTATGCAACTTATTTTTTTTTTTTAAAAATCTCTGTTTTTTCTTTTGCAAACGAAAGATGTTAGAAATAGAAGCTCTGTTTTCTGATTGTCTGGCGTTTTTGTGATCTCCCGTGCTTACCAAACATC